>NC_041345.1:1123657-1138657 GCF_004354835.1 Perca flavescens | reverse complement strand
CGGGAATCTGATCAAAACCATTTCCCCGTTTCCCGGGAAAGATTATGACGGGAAACGGGAAATAAAATAAAATAAAAAAAGGCAAGTTGTTCTCATACGGTAACGGTAGCTACGGTAATACAGGCTCCCTAAATCATTACACAGGCTCAATACATTCATTCATTAAAGATAGGCCTGTCTTTTTGCAGTGCACACTGCACATAATTGTACATTTCTGAGGATCATTTTCTATAATTTTGTTTGGCCCTGCCCTAATAAAGAAATATCTTTATTAGGCGTTAGCCGCTAGCATGCTAGCTCGTTCTCAATAGCAAAGCACTGCTACAACACACACTAGTTCACCATAATCTCCAAAAGAACTACTTCCATGTGCTCCCTGGTTTAGAAGAAGTCTCCCAGCTGATCCTGCCTCGGAACTGACTGAAGTTGGAGAAACAGCCTTTCTTTTACTGTCTATGGAGCTAGCTGACATGATCTACATCTGAGCTACTGAGCATGTGCAGTGCAATCAAAGATAGTACAGAAGAAGAAGAAGAAAAGAGGTCTCACTTTGTAGCTAAAACAGAGAGCTGAACACAGGGTGAAAAGAGGAGCTGCAGCAATGTGCAGTACAACAAAAATATGGTGTTTTTTGATAATTAAACCATGTAAACCTATTCTGGTACAACCTCAAAATACAGTTATGAACCTGAAAATTTGCATAATATGGGCACTTTAATATCCTTTTCTTTCCCCTTACATTACTTTTACTTTTATACTTTAAGTAGTTTTAAAACCAGTATTTTTACACTTTTACTTGAGTAAAAAGTTTGAGTTGATACTTCAACTTCTACAGAAGTCTTTTTAAACTCTAGTATCTGTACTTCTACTTGAGTAGAATTAGAAGTAGAAGTAGTAATGAATGTGAATACTTTTGACACCTCTTCCCATCAGTCACTTAGACCAGCGATCTTCAACAGGGGGTCCGGGACCCCTAGGGGGGTCCTCAGACTCACTGGAGGGGGTCCTTCAAATTATTGTCAATTTTTGAAAGTTTTTTTTCCAACGTTTTTTTTCATAATTCCCACATATTATTAGCAAATATAAATCTCCACTGATGGTAGGCTTACTGGCCTATAGGTAGTCACTAAGATAGCCATACAGTTCATCCTAAATATTCACTGTGCCACACAAGATGATTTATTAAATCATGCCAACACTTAATATTTTAATAGCTTATTATTCTATACACTAAAAAGGTATGTGTTAAGGCTTTAGGCCGCCCTACACGTTATTTTTTTAAACTCTTTAATTTCTGCATCAAAGGCCTCCTACAACAACATCTGAAAGGTAAAATTATTATTTTTATTTTCTATATTTGGGTTTAATAGTGTGATTCTAGGTGACGGCCTTGCAGTGACGTGCGGTGATGCACTAAAAAGGTATGTGTTAAGGCTTTATGCCGCCCTACACGTTATTGTAGCCCTAGTTTAATATGCAACTTCATTTTATTCAATATATGTAATAGGGGGTCCCTGCTCCGTCTCTCTCTCAGTTAAGGGGTCCTTGGTTTAAAAAAAAAAATAGGGATAGAGATAATAGGGTTGAAAAAAACGTTAGTTACCCTTTAAGTAACATTTTCAATGCAAGGCTTTTACTTATAGTATTTTTTACAGTGTGGTATTAGTACTTTTACTGAAGTAAAGGATCTACACACTTCTTCCAACGCTGATGAGAGCCATAATCTCAACAAAAAATAGGTATGAGTCAATCGGTCTTTCAGCTTTGTGGGTATCCTCGCAGCGCTAAAGCTCTGCGCTGGAGGCTGCCAGCAGAATGTAGGTCAGCCCCTCCCACTTTCTTCAGTCCTGCCTTGCTCTTACTCTTCCAAGAAATAGGCCTAACTTCACAAACAGCTGAGGGGTAAAGAGGTGCAGTTGAAGGGGTAAACGGGGTAAAAGAGAAGCCCCATGCAGCACATGAGTGCATGCTTTAACCCTGGTGTTGTTTGACCCATTTTTTAAGTTTTTTAAGTCAGAAATATGTTTCTTTCAGCCAAATTGCCCCAAAATAACATGGATGCATGCACATTGTATGGGACCCATGCAACATTCTTCACGGGTGAAATTAATGATTACTTTCGTTGCTTTTTTTTTTTTCCTTCTCAATTTTATGTAATTTGCCTTGCTCTTACTCTTCCACGAAATAGGCCAAACTTTACAAACAGAGGTGTCAAAAGTATTCCCATTTATTACACAAGTAGACGTCTAGATACTAGGGTTTAAAAAGACTTCTGTAGAAGTTGAAGTATCAACTCAAGCTTTTTACTCAAGTAAAAGTGTAAAATTACTGGTTTCAAAACTACTTAAAGTACAGGGGCGGATCTACAGGGGTGGCATAGGGTGGCAAATGCCTTGCCACCCCTGCTGCCACCCCAGCACCCCACTCTATTTCTATTATACTTCTATATCTCCTATTAAGTGAGATCACATTGTATGGTCACTTATTCCTAATATACTTCTATCATACTTCTATATCTCCTATTAAATGAGATCACATTGTATGGTTACTTATTCCTAATATACTTCTATCATACTTATATCTCTTGTTAAGTGAGATCACATTGTATGGTCACTTATTCCTAATATACTTCTATCATACTTCTATAACTCCTATTAAATGAGATCACATTGTATGGTTACTTATTCCTAATATACTTCTATCATACTTCTATATCTCCTATTAAATGAGATCACATTGTATGGTTACTTATTCCTAATATACTTCTATCATACTTCTATATCTCCTATTAAATGAGATCACATTGTATGGTCACTTATTCCTTATATACTTCTATCATACTTCTATAACTCCTATTAAGTGAGATCACATTGTATGGTCACTTATTCCTAATATACTTCTATCATACTTCTATATCTCCTATTAAATGAGATCACATTGTATGGTCGCCTCGAATGCAGGACATTGATTGCAATGAGATGAAATTTGTCTGTATTTTGTTTACTTAATACTTTTGTTGAGTTTGTAAATGGCAGCCTGTGCCCTTTTGTAGTGTGTACATAATATTTCTCACCAAACTGTGATAACTATATATACACGTCTGCCATATGTAGCCACCCCTCAAAAATTCCTGCCCCCCTCTTGCCATTTCACCCCATAAATATTTTTCTAGATCCGCCCCTGTTAAAGTATAGAAGTAAAAGTAATGCCATTAAGGACAAAAGCGTAGGCCGCGCCACAGGGGCCTATAGTGCACTACCCCACCTCCACAAAAACAACAATTATCCTTAAGGCCATAATGACTATAAATGTTGAAAAGTTTGGTTTCAGCTGCATTTATGTCCATTGAAAATGAATGCATTTTAGTACAATGCAAATACATTAAAGAACCATATACAGTGGTGTGAAAAAGTGTTTGCCCCCTTCCTCATTTCCTGTTCCTTTGCATGTGTGTCACACTTAAGTGTTTCGGAACATCAAACCAATTTAAACAAAAGTCAAGGACAACACAAGTAAACACAAAATGCAATTTGTAAATGAAGGTGTTTATTATTAAAGGAGAAAAAAAATCCAAACCATCATGGCCCTGTGTGAAAAAGTGATTGCCCCCCTTGTTAAAACATACTATAACTGTGGTTGTCCACACCTGAGTTCAATTTCTCTAGCCACACCCAGGCCTGATTATTGCCACACCTGTTCACAATCAAGGCATCACTTAAATAGGAGCTGCTTGACACAGTAAGGTCCACCAGAAGATCCTTAAAAGCTACACATCATGCCGAGACCCAAAGAAATTCAGGAACAATTGAGAAAGAAAGTAATTGAGATCTATCAGTCTGGAAAGGGTTATAAAGCCATTTCCAAAGCTTTGGGAATCCAGCGAACCACAGTGAGAGCCATTATCCACAAATGGCGAAGACATGGAACAGTGGTGAACCTTCCCAGGAGTGGCCGCCGCCAAAAATTACCCCAAGAGCGCAGCGACGACTCATCAAGAGGTCACAAAAGACCCCACAACAACGTCCAAAGAACTGCAGGCCTCACTTGCCTCAGTTAAGGTCAGCGTTCATGCCTCCACCATCAGGAAAAGACTGGGCAAAATGGCCTGCATGGCAGAGTTCCAAGGAGAAACCACTGCTGAGCAAAAAGAACATCAAAGCTCGTCTCAATTTCTCCAGAACACATCTTGATGATCCCCAAGACTTTTGGGACAACATTCTGTGGACCGATGAGACAAAAGTGGAACTCTTTGGAAGGTGTGTGTCCAAGTATATCTGGCGTAGAAGGAACACTGCATTTCATAAAAAGAACATTATACCAACTGTAAAATATGGTGGTGGCAGTGTGATGGTCTGGGGCTGTTTTGCTGCTTCAGGACCTGGAAGACTTGCCGTGATAAAAGGAACTATGAATTCTGCTGTCTACCAAGAGATCCTGAAGGAGAATGTCCGACCATCTGTTCGTGTACTCAAGCTGAAACGAACTTGGGTTCTGCAGCAGGACAATGATCCTAAACACACCAGCAAGTCCACCACCGAATGGCTGAAGAAAAACAAAATGAAGACTTTGGAGTGGCCTAGCCAAAGTCCTGACCTGAATCCTATTGAGATGTTGTGGTATGACCTTAAAAAGGCCGTTCATGCTCGAAAACCCTCTAATGTAACTGAATTAGGACAATTCTGCAAAGATGAGTTTCCTCCAGGGCGCTGTAAAAGCCTCATTGCACGTTATCGCAAAGCGCTTGGTTGCAGTTGTTGCTGCTAAGGGTGGCCCAACCAGTTATTAGGTTTAGGGGGCAATCACTTTTTCACACAGGGCCATGATGGTTTGGATTTTTTTTCTCCTTTAATGATAAACACCTTCATTTACAAATTGCATTTTGTGTTTACTTGTGTTGTCCTTGACTATTGTTTAAATTGGTTTGATGTTCCGAAACACTTAAGTGTGACAAACATGCAAAGGAACAGGAAATGAGGAAGGGGGCAAACACTTTTTCACACCACTGTATGTGTACTACTGAGCACTAACATGTTTCATGGAGCGGAGGATATGATGATTTTGTGTTTTTTTTTTTAACGATGACGAGCCGAACTGAAATAGGAGTAACAAGACTATTATAACGAGGAGTGGAAAGTACAGATAATTGTGTGAAAATGTAAGGAGTTGATGTAAAAAGTCTGCTGTAAAATAATTACTCCAGTAAAGTATAGATACCCAAAATTTCTACTTAAATAAGGTAACTAAGTATTTGTACTTTGTTACTTGACATCTCTGTTCACAAACAGCTGAGGGGTAAAGAGGTGCAGTTGAAGGGGTGAATGGGGTAAAAGAGAAGCCCCATGCAGCACAGGAGTGCATGCTTTAACACTGGTGTTGTTGGACCCATTTTCAAAGTTTTTTAAGACCCTGTTGAGTGATGAAGTGATCCGTTGCTGTTGCTGCTGTTTTCGGGATTCTGACTGGCTAACATGGGCTTGAGCTTCTCGTTACACCGCCACCTACAGGTCTCGTTACACTGCCACAGCATCGCATTGACTCCCATTCATTTTGACATCACTTTGACAGAGAATAACTTTACATCTGAAGCGTTTAAAGACTCTATTTGTCCGTTGTTTATTTCTAAAGAAACACGACAATGTATAAAAGGCTCCATTACCTTGTAGCTCACGTTATGGCTCCGTAGCAGACGCTTTTATAAAAATAGTCTAACGATTGGGTCATAACCACGAGACTTACTGTCACACAGTAGAGGAATTACCGTATAGTACAGGAGAAGCTCACAGGCAGTTTGGACTTCCATTAGCTGTTTAGGTTTAATTACTAATGTTAACTAGCATGTTAGTGATCAGTAATTACTAATGTTAACTAGCATGTTAGTGATCAGTAATTACTAATGTTAACTAGCATGTTAGTGATCAGTAATTACTAATGTTAACTAGCATGTTAGTGATCAGTAATTACTAATGTTAACTAGCATGTTAGTGATCAGTAATTAGCCTGTGTCTATGTTATCTCCTTACATATACCTACACTCTCCGTCTCTGTGAGATTGGGAATGATTGAGATTTCTCTCTCACAGCTACCAGAAGACTTCACACTTTCAGACACGTTGCTCACGACACATTTACACTGTCTCTCTCAGTTGGAGGCTGCTCAGTAAAGCTGGCCATCACCGGAAAAGTGCTTCTAATAGCCTTCACTGGTCTCCGTCCAGAGCAACGGGGTCTGTTGGTCCATTATATACTGTCTATGTGCCACCTACAGGTTTGGCGTGCTCTTGACGGCATATATACACGTGGTACGTGTAAACAAACACTTTTCTGAAAACTGACAGCTGTGCACGATGCTATTTTAGAAAATGGCGAGGTTGAAATGTCCGTTTATGAAAACGTGTAACGTAGCATAAGTTAGAAATATGTGTTTCTTTCAACCAAATTGCCCAAAAATAACATGGATACATGCACATTGATTAAATTAATGATTACTTTCATTGCATTTTGGGTGGTTTTTTTTTTTGTCAATTTTATATCATTTGAAAAAAATGTTTTAATGGTTTCAAAAACAATATCCTGACTAAACTTTGACATGAAATCAGTTTGTGAGCTGCTCAACATTATCTGAACTCAACTATTAGTCAAAATAATTCATAATATCTGCTTTGGTTTAACTCAAAAATTAAGTACAATGTCATTTATATTAGGTTTAATGACCATCCATAAAGTAACAACGCTGAAATAAGTGGCAAACATGTTTTTAAGTAGCCCCAAACACTTGACCCTGAAGGACAACAAGTTCATGGTGAACGTGAAGACAACACAAGGCTTAAAATTCAGATTTGGCTTTTCCCTAACATGGCTTTGTCACTTGTCGATCCCCCCTCCTCCTCCTTCCCTCTCTTCTTCCCTGACTTCTGAGGAAATGGCCTCTCTGCTCTAGGAATCCAGACCATAAACAGCAGCCTGCAGGGAATCACAAACCAACTGACTAAACTGCGCTAAAGTCACGTGTCTCAGACTGGATTGTGAGGTATTTTGGGGGCCACCCGGCAGCAGCTGACTGCAGGCACTGACTTCAGCCTCCCGTTATGAGTCTGCTGTTCAGGGCAAGGGGGGTGAGCTTCTCTTCAGAACTCGAACCTCCTATGGTGCCCTTTTGATACTAACAAGCCATCACCTCCCGTTAGCATCCCATTGACTCCCATTTATTCTGACGTCACTTTGACAGAGAATAACTTTACATCTGAAGCGTTTAAAGACTCTATTTCTCCGTTGTTTATTTCTAAAGAAACACGACAATGTATAAAAGGCTCCATTACCTTGTAGCTCACGTTATGGCTCCGTAGCAGCAGTTTTATAAAAATAGGCTAACGACTGGGTCATAACCACGAGACTTACTGTCACACAGTAGAGGAATTACCGTATAGTACAGGAGAAGCTCACAGGCAGTTTGGACTTCCATTAGCCGTTTAGGTTTAATTACTAATGTTAACTAGCATGTTAGTGATCAATAATTAGCCTGTGTCTATGTTATCTCTTTACATATACCTACGCTCTCCCAGCTCTGTAAGATTGGGAATGATTTGGGATGCACCAGTTTCAGCCGCATTTATGTCCATTGAAAATGAATACATTTTAGTACAATGCAAATACATTATTTCCAGAGTGGAAAGTGTGCTTCCCCCCAGTATGTGACACACTGCCCTGAACCATAGACATATAAAATGGACCAACAGATCCCGTGTCTCTGGACGGAGACCAGTGAAGGATATTAAAAGTCACTTTTCCGGTGATCTCTTGCTTTACTGAGCAGCCTCCAACTGAGCTTGAAGACGTAGATGTGACGTGAGCAACGTGTCTGAAAGTGTGAAGTCTTCTGGTAGCTGTGAGAGAGAAATCTCAATCATTCCCAATCTTACAGAGACGGAGAGTGTAGGTATATGTAAGGAGATAACATAGACACAGGCTAATTACTGATCACTAACATGCTAGTTAACATTAGTAATTACTGATCACTAACATGCTAGTTAACATTAGTAATTACTGATCACTAACATGCTAGTTAACATTAGTAATTACTGATCACTAACATACTAGTTAACATTAATACAGTACTCACGGCTGTGATTGCTGCTGAGGATGCTTAACGTTACCCTGCTGTACATGACATTAGACCAGGGCACAGCCAGGCCACAGTGGGGGAGTCAGCTGATAAGGGTCCATGCAAAAACTTCGTAGAAGAGCATTACAGTAAACATGTGTTTTACAGAAATGTGAATAAATGGATCACTGAATCTAAAGTTAAACAGGACATTGGTTTATTTTTAGCCCAGAAAACCTGTTATAGTTATGTTAGATATATTTAGTCACTACAGATATGACTACATTATGTTGACCATATGTGCAAGTGTGAAAACTGTGTGAGGATACATGCGCGTGTGTGCTTGTCTATGTGTGGTGTATTTGGCCTGCTGCATTACTCTTATGAGCCAGTGTATGAGAGCTGCAGTAATGATTGTTTGAACCTGGCTTGTTGGCTGGTATTTTGAAATATGTTTGGTGGGCTAATCAGAGTTCTATGGTGCTGTTGTATCTGCAACTTTAAATCAATTTCTCTTGTTCGCTCGCTTGCTTAGTAAACCGTGGCGGAGGTGGGTGGGCATCTGCACGAGTGTGTGTAACGTTAGGCTATTTGTGTCAAGGGAAACTCAAAATATCAGAGAACCCTCACTGAAACGTCCAGCAACCCCAAAGCACCAGCAAAAGACACAGGACTTTCACCCAAGAGACCGGGGGATCAGGTCCCATGTGTAGCTTTAACCGTCCCGTTATTGCCGCGTGTCACGAAAACGTAAGCCCACCCACAACCTTTTCCTTAAAGGTTCCATGACATGGTGCTCTTTGGCTGTTTTTATATAGACCTTAGTTGTCCCCTAATACTGTATCTGAAGTCTCTTTTATATAGACCTTAGTGGTCCCCTAATACTGTATCTGAAGTCTCTTTTATATAGACCTTAGTGGTCCCCTAATATTATATCTGAAGTCTCTTTTATATAGACCTTAGTGGTCCCCTAATACTGTATCTGAAGTCTCTTTTATATAGACCTTAGTGGTCCCCTAATACTGTATCTGAAGTCTCTTTTATATAGACCTTAGTGGTCCCCTAATACTGTATCTGAAGTCTCTTTTATATAGACCTTAGTGGTCCCCTAATACTGTATCGGAAGTATCTTTTATGTAGACCTTAGTGGTCCCCTAATACTGTATCTGAAGTCTCTTTTATATAGACCTTAGTGGTCCCCTAATACTGTATCTGAAGTCTCTTTTATATAGACCTTAGTGGTCCCCTAATACTGTATCGGAAGTATCTTTTATGTAGACCTTAGTGGTCCCTCATACTGGATCTGAAGTCTCTTTTATATACCACCCACAACCTTCTCCTTAACTTAAGGGGCTGTGTTCATTTCACAGGATTCTGTGAGATCAGGTTGGTTAACAGGTTACTCATGCTTGAGGCCTGTAACACAAACACAAAGTATTTGGAGGGTGGAGCCCGGCTAGGGTCTCCCAGTGAGATCACCAAAATATGATCTGAAAAGCAGAGAGAGCCAAACTGCATTCAGTCGCCTGTTACGCAACTCTGAACAACAACAAGCTATTGTTTGAGACTGAAGAGCACATAATAGCTGCATCTAACCCACAGTGGCCTTTGTATAGAAAAGATAGATGAGGCTCACAAACATGCAGCAATTCAAAGGAAGGTTGTTTACATTGTGTGTGACAGATTGTACAGATTGTAGAGTTATATGTTAATTTAAAAACATGCAAACTTCTGAAGCATAAGGCCTTTTTACAGTCACCGTTCCAGACCGGTCGTGCGACAATAGCTAAGTTTCCATCCACATGTCAATCGAATTATCTGAAGTTCGGTAAAAAAACTCATGTGAATAAAGCCGGTGAAAGTATGTTTCTATCCGACGGCTTTAAAGCGAATAAAAACCTGTTGCGTAATGACGTCACGTGCTGTTTTGCGGTTAAATTTGTATATCGAATTGATTTGAGATTTCCGTTCATTTTCGCACTGAATCGCAAAACGTTCAAGCAAACATTTGCGAAAAAAGTTTTGCCAGACAAAAATAGTTGTTAATATCAGAAGCTCCAATGGGCCTTTGGCCGAGGATCTGATCCAGCTCATCAAAAAGGTGGAACTAGCCTTTTATTTTCCATCCTGCACATCTGAGAGACAACTCTCTTTTCTGAGACATGTATCTCTGTTTGAGCTCCTTCCATTTACTCCGCAGGACGTCCCACGGCTTGTCCTAACCTTTGCTGGTCATTTCCTTCGCGAGTTCCTGATAAATTCTGGCATTTCTTAGAATTTTTGCTATCTAAAATAGCCGTTATATTTTGCTCGTAAATTAAATTCAAAAAGTCTCTAATCTCCTTGTTCGTCCACTTCCATCATGTCTTTGTTGACGTCCGCCATGTGTGCAAACAGAGAGGAAATACTGGGCGGGAATGACCTAAAAACTTCTTCTTCTTTGTTTTATTGCAACCATAAAATTACCTAAAACTTACTCGCAATTCATTAATTTATTTGGCAAATAACGTTTCCATCAGCGTTTATCTCATAAGCTGTATATCGATCAAGGTAACATCTGATGAGACCGAACGTATTTCATTTGAGTCGATATTCATGAAATTCTATCGAACTTTGCTGTTTCCATGACGGCATTTTTCATTCGGTATCACTTAATTCGGATAAAAACATCTGGATGGAAACATAGCTAATGTGTCGTGAAAATGGCGTAGATCTCGCTGTCGCGGCAAGGATTTAAAAGTGCGCGATTAGGAAAGTGGTGTGTATGTTTACGCAAAGTCATGATGCCACGTTGTGCAGCCAGTGTGTAGCCGGCCTAACAGATGCAGGGCATCCATCAGAAAAGGCCAGACAACAGAGTGTCCTGTTGACTGACATGTTGTCAGGATATGTTATCCCTCCCACCCAGCGGCTTCCTGCCACAGACTAAGGGAACCAGGCGAGGAGCCTCCATGTGGATCTGCTTTATTGCAGACGAGGTGGCCGAGTGGTTAATGCGAAGGATTGCTAATCCACTGTGCTCTGCGCACGCTGGTTTGAATCCCATCCTCGTTGAACCGGCCATTATGCTACAGTTTCATGTCAAAAACATAACTGGCTGCATTCAAACAACTGTCTTTGTCACAAAAAAGTCATAGTATAGGTTGTTGAAAAATGTCCTAGTATAGGGTGGTGATGGCCCAGTGGATATGACACATGCCTTTGGTGTGGGAGACCAGGGTTTGAGTCCCACTGTGATACATCAGCCAATGTGTCCCTGAGCAAGACACTTAACCCCTAGTTGCTCCAGAGGCGTGCGGCCTCTGACATATATATGATAGGTTTGGTATGTGTGCATGCAGATGTTTGAATGTATCTTATCTATTCTAAGGATTTCTTAGAGACCAGACAGTTTAAGATGATATGGTCTCACAGTAAAACCTAGCTTAGAATGGGCACAACTGTCACACAGAGGAATTGGAGCCAGGAATGTGAGAATCTATTAGGAGCATCGGCCATAAAAGGTGTAGTTTAAGAGTAAAACTTGTGTGCTGAAATAGATGTCTCATGCTGTGGAAGCACAAAAAAAGAGTTTAAAAGGTATTCATTCTGATGTACATGTTGTTCATCCTTGGGCAGATGTGTCTGTATGCTCATGGTTGTCCCAGTGTCATGAAAGTTTGTTCACTGTTTGAATAAAGCTGCACTTGATTTGTAATCATCGGACTGGTTGTCATCTTTGAGATCTCCCAACATAATTTCTGAGTCATCACACGATATCAATATAGATCAATTGTAAGTTGCTTTGGATAAAAGCGTCAGCTAAATGACATGTAATAATGTAATGTTATTGGAACCAGGCCAGGGGCCTCCATGTGGATCTGTTTCATTGGAACCAGGCCAGGGGCCTCCATGTGGATCTGCTTCATTGGAACCAGGCCAGGGGCCTCCATGTGGATCTGCTTCATTGGAACCGGGCCAGGGGCCTCCATGTGGATCTGCTTCATTGGAACCGGGCCAGGGGCCTCCGTGTGGATCTGTTTCATTGTGCCGGCTCGATACTGTAGCTCTCGCACAATGACGGGCCTTGTGTATGTCAGTCCATGTCTCTGTAGCTCACCATCACTCTCTATCACATGCTAGTCTTCTCTCTCTCTCTCTCTCTCTCTCTCTCTCTCTCTCTCTCTCTCTCTCTCTCTCTCTCTCTCTCTCTCTCTCTCTCTCTCTCTCTCTCTCTCTCTCTCTCTAAAAAGCAGCATGCTGTAACAACAGAATAGTGTTTACCCACAGACATCTGCGAGACCTTGAAGCGTAGACAAGACTCGCTGTTTTGTAATAAAAGGAAAATAAGAAATAAAGAAGGAGAATGAAAGGGCTTGTTGTGAAATGTAAAAATATCTCCTGTGTATTGAGTCTGTTGTGCAAAAAGCGGCCTTCACCGCTGAAATACACAAAATGTGGGTGAAATGTCACAAGGTTAAAGTTTGAATCAGTTTGAATGGATTATTAATGGGTTTACGAGCCATAAAATGGAAATGTTCCCATTGATGAACTTATAATATATACCTGTCGTGCCACAATAGATAAGTTTCCATCCACTTGTCAATCTCTCTCAAATTATCTGAAGTTCGGTAAAAAGAAACTTGAATAAAGCTGACCTTAGTGGTCCCCTAATACTGTATCTGAAGTCTCTTTTATATAGACCTTAGTGGTCCCCTAATACTGTATCTGAAGTCTCTTTTATATAGACCTTAGTGGTCCCCTAATACTGTATCTGAAGTCTCTTTTATATAGACCTTAGTGGTCCCCTAATACTGTATCTGAAGTCTCTTTTATATAGACCTTAGTGGTCCCCTAATACTGTATCTGAAGTCTCTTTTTATATAGACCTTAGTGGTCCCCTAATACTGTATCTGAAGTCTCTTTTATATAGACCTTAGTGGTCCCCTAATACTGTATCTGAAGTCTCTTTTATATAGACCTTAGTGGTCCCCTAATACTGTATCTGAAGTCTCTTTTATATAGACCTTAGTGGTCCCCTAATACTGTATCTGAAGTCTCTTTTATATAGACCTTAGTGGTCCCCTAATACTGTATCTGAAGTCTCTTTTATATAGACCTTAGTGGTCCCTAATACTGTATCTGAAGTCTCTTTTATATAGA
This sequence comes from Perca flavescens, assembly GCF_004354835.1. NCBI lineage: Eukaryota > Metazoa > Chordata > Actinopteri > Perciformes > Percidae > Perca > Perca flavescens. Next base: position 1,125,418 of record NC_041345.1, on the reverse strand, counting down.
CCTTAGTGGTCCCCTAATACTGTATCTGAAGTCTCTTTTATATAGACCTTAGTGGTCCCCTAATACTGTATCTGAAGTCTCTTTTATATAGACCTTGGTGGTCCTCTAATACTGTATCTGAAGTCTCTTTTATATAGACCTTGGTGGTCCTCTAATACTGTATCTGAAGGCTTTAAAGCGATTAAAAACCTGTTGTGTAATGATGTCACGTGCTGTTTTGCGGTCAAATTGGTATATTGAATTGATTTGAGGTTAAGGTGTTTCTGTTCATTTTTGCGCAACATTCAAGCAAACATTTGCGAACAAAGTTTTGCTAGACAAAATGGATCGCGTCATCTACCAACAAATGATCAATATTGCACAAGTTGTAAAAGTGCTGATGTACCAGCTGATAGTGACATATCAAGCTATAATAAGATAACGACGCTATCAAAACATTGCTATGATGATGCAGATGCACATTTCTTAGATTTTTGATATCTAACATAGCCGTTATATTTTGCTCGTAAAGTCCTTGGTCTCCTCGTTGGTCTTTGTTGACGTCCGTCATGTGTGCAAACTGAGCAGAATTACTGGGCGGAAATGACCTAAAACTTCTTTTTCTTCGTTTTGTGGCGGGTTGCAACCATAAAATGACCTAAAACTTAATCGCAATTCATTAATTTATTCGGCAAATAACGTTTCCATCTATATTGATATACCCCTATCTCTCTCCCACCTTTCCTGTCTATCCACTGTTACTCAAACCCCAGTTCGTGAAATGGTCACGTTATTTTGATTTATTGATTCGTGTACAAGTCACAATTTTCATTACAGAGTAGGGCTGGGCGATACATCGATTTTATCGATTAACTCGAATGTGTAGTAAACGTGGATTTGTTTAAATGAAAAATCGATTTTCTACTTAACATCCGCCGACGCTCCTCTGGGCTCCCGTAGCTCCGAACGGGCTCATCCCCCCCGCGCATTTACCATATAGACACAAACAACATGGCAGCAACAGAGACTAACATTAATTATTTTCTTAACCAGTTGTTTCATTACTTACTTATCCGTAATCTCCGCCGAAATGACCGGCAGCTCGCAGTGCACTGTCCCCGGCTGACAGCCACCTAGTGACAGGTATGCTACATTCAAGAGACCATCATGGGATGTTAACGTACGTTACTCAGCTACAGGTGAAAATAGGGGCAAGGATGTTAAAATGATTTGAACTTTTAGCGAGGAACGAGAAGTGAATTACCTGTATGTGTAAAAATAGCTTTATTTCACGCATCCGTTTTGTTATTGTTGAATATATAACCCCCCACCCCCCAAAAAAAACACTCAAACTAATTTATGTTTCCACAAAATTGGCACGAATAATCAGAATGATATACATGCCCCGTGTGTGTACGTGTGTGTATGAGTCAAAACAAAATAAATTTTGTCATCTGCAGATTGATTTTAAATAGAGGGAGAAAAAAATTGATTTAAATCTTAAATCGGATTTGTTTTGAAAAAATCTGGGATTTTATTTTTAGGCCATATCGCCCAGCCCTATTACAGAGAAACACACACATACACACAGATAAACACACACAGAGACACAAACACACAGAAACAGAGAGACACAAACACACAGAGAAACACACACACACACACAGAGAAACACACACACAGAGAAACAAACACACACACAGAAACAGAGACACAAACACACACACAGAAACAGAGACACAAACACACAGATAAACACACACACACAGATAAATACACACA
>NC_041345.1:1115017-1117517 GCF_004354835.1 Perca flavescens | reverse complement strand
AAGGCACTCTCTTACAATTAAATAAATCAAATCAAATCAAAAATCAACGCTGCAGCAGCCAGAGTCTTAATTAAATGGCTTCCTTTGCCACTATAGTACAGCAAAAGTGGATCACATCACTCCGGTTTTAAAGACTTTAAATTGGCTTCCAGTGTCTCATATAATTGATTTTAAAATACTTATGCTGGTTTATAAATCCCTAAATGGCTTAGGACTAACATATATTTCAGATCTGTTAGTGCCCTATGACAAGTCTGCTACACTATGACCCACCCAGACCTCTCAGGTGGTCTGGGACAGGTCTGCTACACTATGACCCACCCAGACCTCTCAGGTGGTCTGGGACACGTCTGCTACACTATGACCCACCCAGACCTCTCAGGTGGTCTGGGACAGGTCTGCTACACTATGACCCACCCAGACCTCTCAGGTGGTCTGGGACAGGTCTGCTACACTATGACCCATCCAGACCTCTCAGGTGGTCTGGGACAGGTCTGCTACACTATGACCCATCCAGACCTCTCAGGTGGTCTATGACAGGTCTACTACACTATGACCCACCCAGACCTCTCAGGTGGTCTGGGACAGGTCTGCTACACTATTACCCATCCAGACCTCTCAGGTGGTCTATGACAGGTCTACTACACTATGACCCACCCAGACCTCTCAGGTGGTCTGGGACAGGTCTGCTACACTATGACCCACCCAGACCTCTCAGGTGGTCTATGACAGGTCTGCTACACTATGACCCACCCAGACCTCTCAGGTGGTCTGGGACAGGTCTGCTACACTATGACCCACCCAGACCTCTCAGGTGGTCTATGACAGGTCTGCTACACTATGACCCATCCAGACCTCTCAGGTGGTCTGGGATAGGTCTGCTACACTATGACCCACCCAGACCTCTCAGGTGGTCTGGGACAGGTCTGCTACACTATGACCCATCCAGACCTCTCAGGTGGTCTGGGACAGGTCTGCTACACTATGACCCACCCAGACCTCTCAGGTGGTCTGGGACAGGTCTGCTACACTATGACCCAACCAGACCTCTCACGTGGTCTGGGACAGGTCTGCTACACTATGACCCATCCAGACCTCTCAGGTGGTCTATGACAGGTCTACTACACTATGACCCACCCAGACCTCTCAGGTGGTCTATGACAGGTCTACTACACTATGACCCACCAAGACCTCTCAGGTGGTCTATGACAGGTCTGCTACACTATGACCCACCCAGACCTCTCAGGTGGTCTATGACAGGTCTGCTACACTATGACCCATCCAGACCTCTCAGGTGGTCTGGGATAGGTCTGCTACACTATGACCCACCCAGACCTCTCAGGTGGTCTGGGACAGGTCTGCTACACTATGACCCATCCAGACCTCTCAGGTGGTCTGGGACAGGTCTGCTACACTATGACCCACCCAGACCTCTCAGGTGGTCTGGGACAGGTCTGCTACACTATGACCCAACCAGACCTCTCACGTGGTCTGGGACAGGTCTGCTACACTATGACCCATCCAGACCTCTCAGGTGGTCTATGACAGGTCTACTACACTATGACCCACCCAGACCTCTCAGGTGGTCTATGACAGGTCTACTACACTATGACCCACCAAGACCTCTCAGGTGGTCTATGACAGGTCTGCTACACTATGACCCACCCAGACCTCTCAGGTGGTCTGGGACAGGTCTACTACACTATGACCCATCCAGACCTCTCAGGTGGTCTATGACAGGTGTACTACACTATGACCCACCCAGACCTCTCAGGTGGTCTGGGACAGGTCTGCTACACTATGACCCACCCAGACCTCTCAGGTGGTCTATGACAGGTCTGCTACACTATGACCCACCCAGACCTCTCAGGTGGTCTGGGACAGGTCTCTACACTATGACCCACCCAGACCTCTCAGGTGGTCTATGACAGGTCTGCTACACTATGACCCATCCAGACCTCTCAGGTGGTCTGGGATAGGTCTGCTACACTATGACCCACCCAGACCTCTCAGGTGGTCTGGGACAGGTCTGCTACACTATGACCCATCCAGACCTCTCAGGTGGTCTGGGACAGGTCTGCTACACTATGACCCACCCAGACCTCTCAGGTGGTCTGGGACAGGTCTGCTACACTATGACCTGACCCACCCAGACCTCTCAGGTGGTCTATGACAGGTCTACTACACTATGACCCACCAAGACCTCTCAGGTGGTCTATGACAGGTCTGCTACACTATGACCCACCCAGACCTCTCAGGTGGTCTGGGACAGGTCTGCTACACTAGGACCCACCCAGACCTCTCAGGTGGTCTGGGACAGATCTGCTACACTATGACCCACCCAGACCTCTCAGGTGGTCTGGGACAGGTCTGCTACACTATGACCCATCCAGACCTCTCAGGTGGTCTGGGACAGGTCTACTACACTATGACCCCCCAGACCTCTCAGGTGGTCTATGACAGGTCTACTACACTATGACCCACCCAGACCTCTCAGGTG
>NC_041345.1:1030017-1110017 GCF_004354835.1 Perca flavescens | reverse complement strand
AACCGAAGCTATTGTGTTTGGCCATGTTCTGGGAGATGGAAAAAATACTTTTAATACTGCCGACCTGTACTGTGACATTAAACCTACTGTCAGGAGTCTGGGAGTGGTTTTGGATTCCACTTTAAAGCTAGATAAACACATAAACACAGTGGTGAAATCAAGTTTTTATCATTTGAAGCTGTTATCCAGAGTTAAGCATTTTCTATCACCAATAGAGCTTGAAAAAGTGATCCACGCTTTCGTTCTATCCCGTCTGGATTATTGTAATTCTTTATATGCAGGACTGCCCCAGTTCTCTATTACGAGGCTTCAAATGGTCCAAAATGCAGCCGCCAGATTCCTGACTGGGGTTCGCAAACATGAACATATCACTCCTATTTTATTGTCTCTTAACTGGCTGCCGGTGCGTTACAGAGTTGATATGAAAATAATGCTGTTTGTCTTTAAATCTTTAAATGGTCTTGCACCAGCTTACTTATCTGAACTGTTAGATCTGAATGGACCTGGTAGGTGTCTATGGTCCACGAGCAACTATAATCTGTCCCAGCCACGCTCCCGTCTAAAGTCAAGAGGGGACCGAGCCTTCGCTGCTGTTGGTCCTAAGCTGGAATAGCCTCCCCGTCTCCTTGAGATCGCTGTCCTCTTTATATGAGTTTAAGCACAAACTAAAGTTTTATCTCTTGGAGCGTGCATTTCTTTAAATTTTTATTTTGTATCTATGTCTTTTTGTTGTCTGAAGGATGTTTTATTCTACTTTCTTATCTGACTCTTGTTATGTGAAGCACAGTGGTCAACTTCTGTTGTGTTTACTAGTGCTATATAAATAAAATGAAATGAAAATGAAGGTCTGGCTACACCACAGATGCATTCTGGGATGGGAGACTTTTTTTGTTGCATTTCTTTAAACCAATCACCATTGTCTTGGGCGGGGCTAAGCTCCGGTCGCAGCGACGGTGGCTCTGCTAAATAGTCTCAGGAAAGAACTGGTTTTGGTGGAACATGTGGATCCCTCTGAGAGTCCTGGCATCCAGTTGCTATTTGGCTTTGCCATCTTTTTGATCGCCAAAAAGATGACAAAGAGACATCAAAAAGACACCAAAAAGGCGCCAAAAAGATAACAAAAAGATAACAAAAAGATTACAAAAAGGCGCCAAAAAGATGACAAAAGGCACCAAAAATACAACTAAGAGACGCAAGGAAGGCACCAGAAAGACACCAAAAAAACATCAGAAAGATGCCAAAATGTTCAATTAGTTTTGACTTTTGGATTTGATTTTAGGTAGTTTTTAGAGTGTGTTTATAGTCAGTTTATCAGAAAGGTTTACTTTCAGTTTTTATATATTTAGTTTTTTGTTTGTTAGGGTACAGGTGTAATTAGGTAATAATTAGTATGTAGTCTTAGGGTTAGATTTTGGGGGAATGCAGGGGATATGTCCCCCCCAATGTTTAGAAGAAGAACCCACTCCCCAAATAGAGGTAAAAATAACCATTCAGGGGGCTCAAAACATGTTTATAGCCTTCACTAGTGGACCGTACCATCTAAACTTTACAGCGCACATTTGTGTTGCAAAACACAGTCTCTTTTCTTTCTTTCTTTCTTTCTTTCTTTCTTTCTTTCTTTCTTTCACTATGAAATGAAGCTGATACTATAAATTATCTGATGGAAAACAGGAACTGTCTGCTTGTACACACATTGTCTGTCTATCTATCTATCTATCTATCTATCTATCTATCTATCTATCTATCTATCTATCTATCTATCTATCTATCTATCTATCCATCTATCTATCTATCTATCCATCCATCCATCCATCCATCCATCCATCCAATATCATTTCAGCTTTCAGCTTTTTTTATTTAATTTCAGTTTACTAAAAAGATTTGTCTTTTAGTTCCTAACCCTGTTAGAAAATGAAATAAAAAGTAATTCATCTTAACTGCGGATCATTCTGTGAACTGTAACAAATCCAATTTTCTTACCCATTTTGTTATCTATTCAATTTAATTTCCTCCTTAGTCATTAGGATATATATATATAAAGTAATGCTGCGTGGCTCATAATCCTGTAACAGACTTCACACTTCCTGCGTGCACGTTACATCAAAGCCTCGTCTCTTTGAAGTCAGCGAGCTTAAAAAGCCTTTGAGATGTAAAATCATGTACCATTAATGACTGTTAGTTCACCAGAGAGAAGGGGAGAGCTGCTCCAGGCTGCTGATGATGAGTCAATGATCCTCCCAACTTAAAAAAGATTTCCTGTTGTGGCCCTGCCACACACAACCGTTTTTACGTGTATTTTTTTGAAACATATTAGGTCCATATATGTGTGTGTGATGTGGTGAATGTGAAAATGAACTGCTACCTCCTCTGTCAGCTCTAGACAGTAGAACATGTCCTGTCCTGTAGACATGGTCCTTATTTATATATGTTATACTGTCCAACCAGTAGAACATGTCCTGTTCTCTTTATTTATATATTTTATACTGTCCAACCAGTAGAACGTGTCCTGTTCTGTATACATGGTCCTTATTTATTTATATATTCATGTTGGACCAGTCCAATATGACTGTCAGTTGAAATAAACCTTGTGTTGTATTTGTTATGAATCTATGTTGATGCATTTTCCCATAACTTTTGTAATTTTACATACGTTTGCATTTAAAAATATTGAAATTAATATCAATATCGCAATATTCATAATCAATATCACAATATCACATTTACCCTGCAGAGATCTGAGGAGCTGTTGACCAGAGTCCTCATAAATCCACCGGAGGTTAGAACGCCAACACAGAGACCGAGGAAGGGGACGGACATAATATAACTATATATATATATATATATATATATATATATATATATATATATATATATACACACAAGCCTCCAAACATCAGTCCAACTGCATACTTATTGCAGTTTTCTGACTTAATAAAATCTGTTAAAACAAAGGAGCTTGTTATTCTTGGTGACATTAATTTAAATTGGATTGATAATTCATCTAAACTTTTAAAAACAACTGCCATAAAATTTGGTCTTCATCAATTAATCAAAGATCCTACAAGATTTGGTAAAACACGAAATTCTATCTTGGACCTTATTTTCACTAATCAACCCTCCAAGTATGGTATATCTTGGGTAATAAATACAGCAGTCTCAGTTCACTCACTTATATATGTCATTAGGAAATGTTTTAAACAGCCAAAATGTCACAAAAATAATTATATTAAAAAAGCACCAAATTCAAATTGTGTGTGATGAGATGTCTGTGCAAAATCCCGATCATGTTTTGTCAAATTTTCATTGAAGAGTGGAGACAATACGTAAAACATTTACCACTACCTGGAAAATACATATTAGGCAAAATACAGTACCTTGGGTAACTCCAGACATGTTGCAGCTCTTAAAAAAGAAGACCTCCTATCTGAAAACTTACAGATTATTAAAAACATTTGAGGCTAAGCTTAATTTTGTACAGCTCAGAAACAAGTATAATTTTGAATTGTACAAAGAAAAACAAATTTATTTTGAAAATCAAATTAATCGAACGGCTTCAAATCCAAGAACATTATGGCAAACAATTAAATCTATCACTGGTGAAAATAAAATTTAAAATAATAATAGTTTACAACTATCCATTAATGGTACTCTTCTCATTGATCATGATAAAATTGCTAATTCTTTTAATGAGTATTTTATTGCATCTGTACAAGAATTATATTCTAGTTTTACTGCTCCTTCATTTCTCACATCAGTATCAGTGGCATCTCAGCAATTCTCCTTTTCTGAAACTACACAAAATTATATAATTAATATTTTGTGTTCTTTGAACGCTTCCCATGCCTGTGATGTAAATAATCTAAATATGATCTTTCTAAAAACTCATTCCAGTACTCTTATACCACTTTTTCTTCACTTAGTTAATCTGTGTATTAGACAATCAGTATTTCCTGCCATGTGGAAAATGGCCCAGATCACCCCGATTTTTAAGTCTGATGACCCAACCAATGTTTCCAACTACCGACCAATTGCAATTCTCCCAACTATCTCCAAGTTACTTGAAAAAGCATTATATAATCAACTAGTCAATTACCTTGAAGACCAGAAGCTGCTCAGTGATCACCAGCATGGCTTTCGACCTATGCGGTCAACTATGTCGGCTCTGCTGCTTTTCACTGAGCAGATACGTGCGTCTTTAAATAAGGGCCAGATTACCGGAGCTGTATACATAGATTTTCGAAAAGCTTTTGATACAGTTAATCATCAAATTTTGTTAAATAAACTCCTTACTTTTCATTTGTCCTCCTCTACAATAGATATGTTTAGATCATATTTAAGTGATAGATCTCAGACTGTGAAAATCGGTTTAGTAACATCACAGCCACGAGTGTGTTCTACGGGAGTTCCACAGGGCAGTATTTTAGGTCCTTTACTTTTCCTTATGTATTTTAATGATCTTCCTTATGTGTTTAATTTTTCTAGCTCTCTGCAATATGCTGATGACACTGTTATTTTTTTTCTGGCTCAAATATTGATACAATTAATCACAAACTTAACACAGATCTCCAGCATTTACATAACTGCTTGCAAGAGAATCATTTAACACTTAATACCATGAAAACAGAATGCATGTACTTCCATTCATCTAGGAGACATTTATCCATAACCAATCCCATCATGTTTTCTAATCAAAAACTTTCAGTTGTATCCACTTATAAGTATCTTGGAGTCTCTCTTGACTCAGATCTTACTTATTGTGAGCATGTCCGAACCCTAACCAGAAAGTTAAACCAAAAGTTATTTGTTTATAGTAAAATTAGACCATATTTGCTGCTCTGTTTCAAAGACTTATCTTCATGCCATCATTATGTCCACTTTGTCGTATTGTTTACCTGTTTGGTCACTTACAACAAATTAGATTCTTGAACCAGTAATAAGACTCTATAACGAAGCCTATAAGCTACATGTTAGGCTTCCTGGATGGACTCACCGCTGTACTGCACTATCTCTGTGTAATGCCTTGACATTTGAGAATTATAAATTAAGCCTTGGGATAAAACTGTATTATCAAATTTGTAATGGTCACACTGTAGCTGCTCTGTCTACGTTGGTTCCAAAACCTAGTTCAAGGTCCGAGCGTATTACGAGATCTGCTACAAATGGACTTTTGCCTTTACCGGCTTTTAGAAACTGTTATGGACAGAGATCTTTTTTCTATGTGCTCACTAAAGTCTGGAATGACATTCCACAGCAAATCAGAACTTTAACGTCAATAACATCATTTAAATTAACATTTGCTCGCTATTTAATGGAGAGGTTTACCTGCGACCATTAAGTCAGCTTTATGGCTTTGCCCTGTTGCTCATTCTCCTGGTCTGTGTGTTTGTTACTGTTTCTGTCTTGGAGTTTTTGTTGTGTATATGGTGTTTATGTTCTGCAGAGCAGGAACCTGCTGAAAATCAGTTTTACACTGAGTCAGGCCCAATTGTCTTTAATCTTTTCCTGTTTAATAAATAAAAAATGAAATTAAATGAAATATTATATATATTATAATTGTACTTATGAAACCAAAAGCCTACAATGCCTTGGCTCATGTTTACCACTGATGCTCAAACACTTCACACCCTCTCTTGTCACTTCTCTGCAGACCTGAACAGTGAGTTGTGCATTGACCGGAAGTGGCAGCTTGTAAAAGGCCATTTTCAGCCCACTTGGAGGAGTGAGCCCCTTCTGTGAGTAATCCAGCCTTCGTGTTCTCTGAACCCACCAGACTCCATGTAAAGAAACAGTCATTTTAGCATCGTAAAACACACTTCATTCAAAGTCGAGTAATGCAGACTTTGCGTTGTCTAAATAATACATTTAATTTATATTCCGCTTTTCACGAACTCAAAGTCGCTTAAACTCAGAGTCGCTAAACCCACCAGACTCCATGTACAGAAACAGTAATTTTAGCATCATAAAATAGACTGCCTTCAAAGTCGACGGAAACAAAATAAAACTATAAAAAGGCATTTTTGGGTCGTCCTTCCACTTTTCCAACCATCACAACTCTAGTTTTGGTTGAAATAAACTAGGGAACGACCGATATGGATTTTTTAGTGCCGATGCCAATACCGTTTTTTTTCCATCAGCCTTAGTCGATGACGCTGCCGATTTTCTTGAGCTGATATTTGGAGCCGATACTGCTTTTGCTCCCTCAATTTACATCATAAAAATGTAAACCCTGCCACACTAGATCTGCTCTGCCATTTCTTTAAAAATAATAAAGAAAAACACAGATCAGTGTCACTTCTGCAATCATCTTACATTCATATCACCCAGATTATGTGTGCAATGTGCATCATATGGATAGGTGCAGCATCTCCAGCAACACAGAGCTGCCTGTATGGACGCCTGTCTGTAAATAATGCCGGAAAAAACTATCGGCGAACTCAGCAGCCGCATATCGGCCGGCCGATAAAATCGGTCTATCACTAAAAAAAACACAGAGTTTACGATTTACATGTGAGAATATGTTGGCTCTATACACACTAAAAGTATCAGTTTTTTAAAAGGAGTCTGGTGGGTTTAGCGCTAGCGAATTCAGAGCTGTTTCTGGTTAAACAGAAAGGTCTTACAGAGGTTTTTTAAAGGTCTATCTCTGTATGGATCCTTTCCATAATGTTGTCAGACACTTAGAATAATAATCTGAGTCTGTCAGCGGCAACAACAGAACTTTTAGTGGACGAAATTGACGATGCACATTAGTCCCGTAAGGTTACATTGCAGCCTGTTGTTCCCATCAGTCACTTAGACACAAAAACATAGGAAAAAAAAAAGGGTAGCTTGCCTAAGAAAGAGCGCTGAGGCGATGCACGCCATCGTATGCATGTTCCCTCTCTCCGTCATGTGTTTTTCTTTTGTTGTTTTGTCGCTTTTTCGACATTTTTTTTATTCACTTTTCACGACATTTGTGTTGCTTTTTTCAATGTTTTTGTCACCTTTTCCACCATTTTATCATGTTTTTTGACATTATTGTCGCCTTTTTCGATGTTATTGTCGCCTTTTTTACGTTTTTTGTCACATTTTTTTGACAGTATTGTCACCTTTTTCGACGTTATTTTCGCTTTTTTTGACGTTTTCATTGCTTTTTCCCCCAGTAGTTCCTCCATCACAGCTCCTCATTACTCCTCCGTCATGTGTCACAGAGACGACACAGGCAGGCTCTCTGTCCGGTTTCATGTGAATATTCTGGTCTTACTTAATGCTTGGAGAATGAGCTGCAAAGATTAGTCGATTAGTTGTAATTTATCGATTTACACACACACAGAAAGAGACACACACACACACACACACACACACACAGACACGCATACATGCACACACACCTACACACAGAGAGAGAGACACACACACACACACACATACATACACACACACCTAAACACAGAGACACACACACATACACACACAGACACACACACACACACACACACACACACACACAGACAGACAGAGACACACACACACACACACACACATACATACACACACACATCCAGAACATAATCCACAGATTAATCGACAGTGAAAATAATCGTTGGCCGGGTTGGTTCAGTGGGTAGAGCAGGTGCACGTGTACTTGGAGATTTATGCCTCGACGTAGAGGTCCATGGTTCGAGTCTGACCTTTGACAATTTTCTGCATGTCTTCCCACCCCCCCTCTCTACCCTTTCTCACCTAGCTGTCCTGTCGATTAAAGAAAAAAAAGTCCCAAAAAATAATCTTTGAAAGTCATCGTTGGCTGCAGCCCTGGTCTTCAGTCAGATGGGTTTATTTGTGGCGAGCTGTCATCTCGCGGTGCAGATTGCGAGCTGTGGCGTGTGTCTGCATCCTGCGTGCCGCTGGATGTCAGTGTCACTTACTCCATCCTTATTGGCTCAAATCAGCATCAAAGCCGCGGCGGGCTCGGCCGCTGTAGATCGCCGCCGTGTGCTCGGTCGCCTCGTTTGTCTGAGCCTCTCTGTCAAGTCAAGTCAAGTCGGTTTCTTAATGGAGCACATTTAAAACCAACCTAGGTTGCACAAAGTGCTGTACAAAGTTATATTATGTTATAAAAACAAAGGAGGACAATAAAAATACATCATAGAAACAATAGACTCCTATACAAATGTCCTTACACTAAATCAAAGTGTTAAAGTGTTCATATTATGCACATTTTCAGGTTCATTATTGTATTTTAAGGTTGTACCAGAATAGGTTTACATGGTTTAATTTTCAAAAAAACACCATATTTTTGTTGTACTGCACATTGCTGCAGCTCCTCTTTTCACCCTGCGTTCAGGTCTCTGTTTTAGCTACAGAGTGAGACATCTCAACTTCTGTAACATCTTTGTTGTCAGTCGCACATGCTCAGTAGCTAGGTAAGACTACATGCTCAGTAGCTAGGTAAGACTACATGTTCAGTAGCTAGGTAAGACTACATGCTCAGTAGCTAGGTAAGACTACATGCTCAGTAGCTAGGTAAGGACTACATGCTCAGTAGCTAGGTAAGGACTACATGTTCAGTAGCTAGGTAAGACTACATGCTCAGTAGCTAGGTAAGGACTACATGCTCAGTAGCTAGGTAAGGACTACATGTTCAGTAGCTAGGTAAGACTACATGCTCAGTAGCTAGGTAAGACTACATGTTCAGTAGCTAGGTAAGGACTACATGTTCAGTAGCTAGGTAAGGACTACATGCTCAGTAGCTAGGTAAGACTACATGCTCAGTAGCTAGGTAAGACTACATGTTCAGTAGCTAGGTAAGACTACATGCTCAGTAGCTAGGTAAGACTACATGCTCAGTAGCTAGGTAAGACTACATGCTCAGTAGCTAGGTAAGACTACATGCTATGTAGCTAGGTAAGACTACTTGCTCAGTAGCTAGGTAAGACTACATGTTCAGTAGCTAGGTAAGACTACATGTTCAGTAGCTAGGTAAGACTACATGTTCAGTAGCTAGGTAAGGACTACATGTTCAGTAGCTAGGTAAGACCACATGCGCAGTAGCTAGGTAAGACTACATGCTCAGTAGCTAGGTAAGACTACATGCTCAGTAGCTAGGTAAGACTACATGTTCAGTAGCTAGGTAAGACTACATGCTCAGTAGCTAGGTAAGACTACATGCTCAGTAGCTAGGTAAGACTACATGCTCAGTAGCTAGGTAAGACTACATGCTCAGTAGCTAGGTAAGGACTACATGCTCAGTAGCTAGGTAAGACTACATGCTCAGTAGCTAGGTAAGACTACATGCTCAGTAGCTAGGTAAGACTACATGAGCTAGCTAGCTGTTTCTCCAACTTCGGCCTGTACATGACAGGATTAGCCGGGAGACTTCTTCTAAACGAGGGCGCACTTCCCACTTTGTGTGGAATACCTGCATGGAAGTAGTTCTATACAATGTATTTTGTAGATCATTGTGAATTCATGTGTGTTGTAGCAGCGTTTTGCCATTGAGAACGAGCTAGTATGCTAACAGTTAGCCCCCTAGCCCCCTTGTCTCGTCTAGTGATGTAGAAAGCCGTGCAGATGTTGACCAGCTCACCAGGAGACTGAAGGCAGGACACATTCAGAAACTGTATCTCCTTCAGAACACCATGGATGGGTTTTTTTCAAAGTTTGTATGTGTGTGGAAGCACCAGAGACACTAAATAACACCCCAAATCCCAAAAAAAGTGATTTTTTTTTCATAATATGGGCACTTTAATACCACGAGACTCAAAGTTCTCGGCAGTAGAGGAGGACCTTAACCTGACCAGCCAGCCCCACATCCAGATGTTGGGTCTGGGAACTCCCCATTGGTCAGGGCTCAATCCGAAGGGCGGGACAAACGGTTGTCTTTCAGATTCCCTCTGCACCAATAGGATAGCGCTCCAACCAATCAGAGCAACGCTAGCTGATAGATTAAACTTTAAACTCTGAACACATCTCACTTTTTTATCCCTCCTGTTGACCTCGGGTCTAATTTGACTCATTTTCAAAAAGTTTCTATATCAGAAATTTGGGTTTCTTTCAACCACATTTTCAAAAGAGGTAACATGGATGGTTCCCCACAACGCTTGTCACAAGTTTCATTCAATTTCATAGCATTTGAATAAAAAATTTAATTAAAAAAACATTGAATAAAGTGACAAAAATCTCAGGAAAAGCTTCAAAAACGTCAGGAAAAAAACGCACAAAAACATCAACAGCTGCCGAAAAAAAGTGGAAAAAAGTGATTATAAACATCGGTGGAAAAGCAAAAACAGACGTTCAAATTTTGACACAGAAACAAAAAAAGTTGCACGGTCAACGGGAAGACAACATGAGGGTTAAGAATGACTTCAGTGCCTCCAAATCTGGACTAAACTCCAAGTCTTCCAGAAGACCTCTGTTCACCAGCAGCAGCCATAAGCCCCGCCCACCGGCTCTATACACGATGTGATTGGCCCGACTAGAGTTTGGTTTTTCCAGCTCGCAAGCCAACAGAGAGTTGCTAGACCCCCCCTAGCTGCAGATTACATTTGCTACTGCTATGGTTTTGAGCCCCCTGAAGAGTTATTTTGAACTATTTTGGGGAGTGGGTTGTCTTTCATATGTTTTGAGGTGGGGCAAATCTACCTCTTCTAAATATTAAGGGAGACATATCCCCCTTTCTAGATTTCTAGGCTAGTCCTCGCATCCAATTTGACCCGTTTTCAAAATCAGAAATATTACCCAAATATTCCATACAATGCTCTTCGCACATACGATTCATGATTACTACTTTTATTTAATTTTGGATGTCTTATTCAAGTTTTGGCATTTCAAAAACAATTTAAATGGTTTCAAAATTATTGTTCTGACTAAACTTTGACTCTCTGAAGTCTCTGATTATGCATCAATGTATGTTCCTCTAATATTAGTCTAAATATTTCATAATTTCCTACAAATGAGGATAATTGTCTATGAATTCAAAAAGTATAACCAGAGTGGTAATAACTTGGTGTTAGTGGCGTATGGTGGTTGAGTAACAAAAGCAGTAACCTGGCTCCGCTAAGTTTCTCAAAGAAAAGCTTAACTCCAAGGGCCCTATCTTGCACCCAGCGCAATTGCCTTTGTACACCGACGCATGTATCGTTCCTATTTTGCACCCGACGCACAGCAGACTTATCCCTCCACAGACATACGTCTAAAAAATTAGGGAATGAACTTGTTTAAAAGTGTTCCGGCTCAAACGTTCCCTAGTACTATTTTGTAGTTTCAGAAAACAATTCAACAACCTAACCTGACTCCACCAGATGGATCGCTTCCCATTTGCTCGGGATATCCATCTTTCCGTTGGAGAACTTTTGGGAAGGGGCGAAAATCCTGGTTAGCTGATTGGATAAACCACCTGTCTATCACCACCTATAGTTGGTGATAGACGGACCAAATCAACCAATCAGATCAAACTCTTGGCGAAACCAGTCAGGAGAAGAGCAAAAACATCTTTTCCTCCAAGAAAAGCCTCCAGTGCTTTTTTTTTTAGCTCTTCTTTTAATGAAGGAATACTTTCTAATTCAGATAAAACTTGCTGCGATAGCTACGCTCATCTCCTCCGTGGGAGCCGCCATGTTGTTTAGACTGAACAGTCACTTATCGTTGGGTCACACCTAAACCCGCCTCAAAACCAACGCTGATTGGTCAGTCGTTTGGTGAACGGCTCCAAATTTTCTCTATCTCAAGATGCCAGACTGATGCCAGTTTTCTGCGAGTTTTCTAGTTAGTGGCGCCTTATTCAGATGCTATTTTAAGGGCGCATGATTGGCCATAATGTTGACTGTGCACACCACGCATACACTTTGATTCTCTCATCTCACTGACCCAGCAGTTACCATTTTTGCAAATCGTACATAAATACAAGGACAAATATGACCTTGTCTTACACAACATTTGCATGAATCATGGCTGCGTGGCTGCAACCCTGGCTGCAAATTACATTTGCTGCCGCTAGAGTGTGTTTAGATTTCTAGGCTAGGAGGACCTAATATGAATGGGAAGTTTGCTCAAGATTCTCGGGGCCACAACGGAGGTTAAGTGCTTGTTAATTAGAAAGAAGGGATGCCCATGCTTCCCAGCAGGGGGAGTGCTGCCCTGTACAGCTGTCAGTGTTTAACCCCTCCCTTCTTACTCAAAAACACATCAGCCTAATATGAAATGTGCTGAGTACATTTCTGGCTCTCTCTGTTTCCACTCGCTCCCCTCTGGGCACACTCAAAATTTCTCAAAGCACTCCTCAGTGTTCATGCTTCGATGCTCTGGTACTTTCTCTCTGTTCTGCCACAAGAACAGTGATATATTATCTAGAATGTGTCTGAAATCCTGCAGTGGGGCCAAATAAGTAAAACCATGCACAGACTTACGCTTACAATACAATACAATACACTGAACAGACTTTGAACAGACTACAGTCTGACATCATCTCACATTTAACGTTAAAGACTCGAGATCTTGCAGGGTCACACATTGAACCGCTACAACTAGAAGTCAACCTATTCTTGCCTTACTTCCTTCCTTCTTTCTACCGTCTTTTTTCAAGTTTTTATATATATAACAGAGACTTTAGATACAGTATTAGTGGACCACTAAGGTCTATAAAACACTTCAGATACAGTATTAGGGGACCACTAAGGTCTATATAAAGAGACTTCAGATACAGTATTAAGGGACCACTAAGGTCTATATAAAGAGACTTCAGATACAGTATTAGGGGACCACTAAGATCTATATAAAGAGACTTCAGATACAGTATTAGGGAACCACTAAGGTCTATAAAACACTTCAGATACAGTATTAGGGGACCACTAAGGCCTATATAAAGAGACTTCAGATACAGTATTAAGGGACCACTAAGGTCTTTATAAAGAGACTTCAGATACAGTATTAGGGGACCACTAAGGTCTATATAAAAGAGACTACAGATACAGTATTAGGGGACCACTAAGGTCTATATAAAAGAGACTACAGATACAGTATTAGGGGACCACTAAGGTCTATATAAAAGAGACTACAGATACAGTATTAGGGGACCACTAAGGTCTATATAAAAGAGACTTCAGATACAGTATTAGGGGACCACTAAGGTCTATATAAAAGAGACTACAGATACAGTATTAGGGGACCACTAAGGTCTATATAAAAGAGACTTCAGATACAGTATTAGGGGACCACTAAGGTCTATATAAAAGAGACTACAGATACAGTATTAGGGGACCACTAAGGTCTATATAAAAGAGACTTCAGATACAGTATTAGGGGACCACTAAGGTCTATATAAAAGAGACTTCAGATACAGTATTAGGGGACCACTAAGGTCTATATAAAAGAGACTTCAGATACAGTATTAGGGGACCACTAAGGTCTATATAAAAGAGACTTCAGATACAGTATTAGGGGACCACTAAGGTCTATATAAAAGAGACTTCAGATACAGTATTAGGGGACCACTAAGGTCTATATAAAAGAGACTTCAGATACAGTATTAGGGGACCACTAAGGCGTAATGCTAATGTCCTATACGTGTGTCTCTGTCTTGTGGAAAAAACTTCAACAAAAAGTGAGGAAGCCTAGGGGATAGAAATTTGGAAAAAGTGTCAAAGGGTTAGGGTTTCTTTAGCCGGGAGGACAACGCAAGGGTTAATAAAAATGATATAGGGAATAGTGAGTGAATGAGGGAACTGTTATGAACACAGCTCATGTTTACTCCCTCTCTCTGTATCAGCTGTTGTCTAATGTTTCGTGCTCTGCTGTGACATGCCAACCAAACTGTAGCAAATGGAGTTTGGTCAAGTGAACCGATATAAAGGTAACGAGTGTGTAGAACAGATGGATTCAACGCTGATCTCACGAAGCTCAGTAGCCTGGATGCCAGCCGAACTTAGCCCCTGAAAGTGTGAAGCTTGAAAGTGCTGTGCCAAGAAGTCTCAATCATTCCCACTCTTAGCTGTGCCAAGAGAAAACATGCTCAATTATTCCTAACGTACTAGTTAAGATTAGTAATTAAACTTAAATGCTAATGGAAAAACTGCATATCTAATTATTAATTCACTGTGACCCAATCGTTAGTTAAGATAAAGTAATTAAACTTAAATAACGTGAGCTAATAATGGAAGCCTTCCAAACTGCCTTTAGAAATAAACAACGGACAAATGTACTTTAAACGCTTCAGATGTAAAGTTATTCTCTGTCAAAGTGACCCAGAATGAATGGATATTGTTATAGAAACCTGCCTGCCTTTTCTTGCTTCTGTGGCGTCTGGTTGCCTGATTGGTTGTGAGTCTACAAGGTAATGGAGCCTTTTCCTGGTTCGGTTGAAACATGCCCCATAATGTTTCGGTTTAGAAAAAAACAACGGACAAATAGAGAACTTTCAAAGTCATCTCGGCTTTAATCATCCATCGTCCATTTATTCTGTTGTCAAAGTGACGCCAGAATGAATGGATACACATTGCCACCATAGAAACCTGCCTGCCTTTGACTTGCAGCTTCTGATGACGTCTGTCACCCACATTCTTCTGATTGGTAATTGTAGGTCTATCCAATTGAGTGCAGAGGGGCATTTGCTTTCCTGGTTCAGAGCAAACATGAGGCTGATAATCCCACACCCAACACACGGTATCTGATTACAAAGTCCCCAGCTTTGTTTTCACTTGTACAGAACTTTCAAAGTCATCTCGGCTTTAATCATGTTTATCGTCCATGGGACTTTCTGTTGTGCTAAGACACACACAGGCCTGCACACACACTCCACACACACACACACTCCTGTTGGAGGAAACAAAACACACACTGCAACACACACACATGATGATCACGCACAGAATCACCCACATTCTTCAAAAGGAAACATATACAGTAATTCCCCCAAATGTGCACACACTGATCCACCCACGCAGTAAGCAGTGGCCAGAGGGACGTGGTGTGCTGGCACTTAACCAGCTCAGAGCAACAGCATGAGGCTGATAGACACGACACACACACACACACACACACACACACACACACACACACACACACACGCAGCATCGTCTCTGTCCTCCCACACTGCAGATTGAGCTCTGTCTTACTCTTTCTGGCAGCACTGCTTCATTCTTGTTTATCCAACATGGGACGTTGAGTGCTGGAGGCACATACACACACAAACACACACCAACACACACACACACACACACACACACACACACACACACACACACACACACACACACACATACACACACACATACACACACACACTAACACACACACACACACACACACACACTAACACACACACACACACACACACACACACACACACACTAACACATACACACACACACACACACTGTATGCACACACACACACACACACACAGACACAAGCATACATACTGTATGCACACACACACACACACACACACACACACACACACACACGCACACACACACACACACACACACAGGAATGTGATCTGTGAAGAAATGTGTGTGTATTGTACCAGGCTGCCTGTGAGCTAAACCCACATACCCACATAGAGCAGCGTTGCTCCAGGTAGAGAGACAGATGAGAAGCTTGATTTAAGCTCAACAGTAGGGATGTAAAAATACACTTAACTCACGATTCGATTCATGATTTGATTTATTTAGCATATGTTTAAAAAACAACAACAATTATGCATTTATGAGATATTTATAAAAAAAAACCACGGACATGCAAAGGAGCCCCTCAGGGGGCTTTGCGTGATGGCTCCCCTACAGTTATTCAACTAAACATAACACGAAGAGAGGAATTAAAAACATATAGTCTATGAAAAATGGGACAAAAGAAAATGAAGAAAGGAAAAGCAATCATGGAAAACTTAATTTAATATTGCAGCTCTTTTAGACTTTCCAAATGTACATACATGCATATATCCATACATACATACATACATACATACATACATACATACATACATTACAGATACACACAAGACTACATATATACATACATACATACATACATGTATACATACATTGTTCTTACATTGTTCATATTACATAGTCATATATATTCTGCTCTTATAACACTGCAATATATGTATTGTCCTGTCCATACACCCCCTGTCTATACTTTGTATATCACGTTTGTGCTTTTTTGCACTTCTGGTTGGATTAAACTACATTTCGTTTCTTTGTAAAGTTGAATCTAATATAATATAATCTAATTATCAACATTCTCACAGAATAATACTACTCAATGTCTATTCTTATCTAAAACAAATCCCACATCATACATAACTAAATAAATAGAAACAAATCAAGTCAAACAAGTGAAATCTAAAATAGATTACGCCCTTGGACGTTTCAAAATTGCATCGCGATTCAGTTTTATATCTCAACCGGTTGAAATCTTTACAGATTTATATCAGTTTTTAACTGATTCAAAATGCATCATTACATCCCTATTCAACAACAGTCTTCTGTTTGAGGCTGCCCTTCCTCCCTCTACCCTTCACATTCCCCCTGAGAGAGAAAGGACCCTGTTCCCCCATGTTCCCAGAGTCAGATAAACTGCCTATGGGTTTTCATTGCATGAAAAAGGATTACTTTTACTGAAGGTCAATATGTGGCGCTAATTGCAGTTTAAAGGGTATTAGAGGAGCATACAAGAATGTGTTGGCACATTAAATGGCATTTATACATGTTCTAACACATACCATACATTTATCAATTACCCACTTTAAAGTTATTTCAGTGTGGTATGATAATTCAATTGTAGAGGTATGATGCTTGGGTGGCAGTAGCTCAGTCAGTTGGGAGTTGGGTTGGGTTCAATTCCCCATATGGACCAAAAGTATGGTGGTGGACTGGGCACTGCCAAGGTGCTCTTGAGCAATGCACTGGAACCCCAACTGCTCCTTCACTCTGATATCTCTCCATTAGTGCATGCAGAGGTACTGAGTGTGTGTGTAATTCAGACCTGTGGGTAATGGGTGTAATAACAACAGAGTGAAAACATTGTAATTTGACCTTGCAGGATTAATAAAGTATAACTTATTATTATTGTTCCATATAGATCCACTTATCAGATGTCCATTTGGCTGCGGTATTGGCAATAATTTCTATTAGATTCTGATTCACAAGGTCCCGATAATTTGATGCCATTTCCGATTTGATATCAATTAGGTTAGGGCAATTTCATTTACAATAACAGTTTTTTTGTGAAAAAGAGAGGGTTCTCTGTGCTTCTGCAATCCACAACAATCCCGTGCGAACCAGACAAGGACAAAACAGTGTAGAGTAAAAAAAAATCGCAAGTGCAACATAGATGTCTTCTTACTTCATAATTCATATTTAATAATTGTATTTTGAGGTTGTATCAGAATAGGTTTACATGGTTTAATTATCAAAAAACACCATATTTTTGTTGTACTGCACATTGCTGCAGCTCCTCTTTTCACCCTGTGTTCAGGTCTCTGTTTTAGCTACAGAGTGAGACCTCTCAACTTCTGTAACATCTTTGTTGGCAGTCGCACATGCTCAGTAGCTAGGTAAGGACTACATGAGCTAGCTAGCTGTTTCTCTAACTTCAGTCAGTACAAAGCAGGATAAGCTGGGAGACTTCTTCTAAACGAGGGAGCACTTCCAACTTAGCGTGGAATACCTGCAGAACAGGGACATGGAAGTACTTCTTTTGGAGATTATGGTGAATTTGTGTGTGTTGTAGCAGTGTTTTTCCATTGAAAATGAGCTAGCATGCTAACGGTTAGCCCCCTAGCCAGCTCGTCTCGGCTAGTGACGTAGAAAGCCGTGCAGATGTTGACCAGCTCACCAGGAGACTGAAGGCAGGACACATTCAGAAACCAGATCTCACTCAGAACACCATGGATGGGTTTTTTCAAAGTTGTATGCCCGTGGAAGCACCAGAGACACAAATTAACACCCTAAATCCTAGAAAAAGCGATTTCTTTTCATAATATGGGCATTTTACATTTCGATGTAAAGTTACATCTTCATCAGAGTCCTTGGAGAGAATTAGCAGTTTCTTAGTATTATATAAAGCATTATAATGCCTATCACAGATACCCGTTCAGGAAAGATACACTCAAAATATGATATGCACTCAAAAATATGTATTTTCTTCCTCATTTGGATTGTTAGAAATATGACCCTTTATCTATCTAGTGTCAGCTGACAATAAAATAAAAAAGAGGGCAAACTATTTTGGGCAATAGCAAAGATATTTCTGGATTCTGGTGATGCACTTTCTTTAAATAGTCCTCTGTGTCGGTGTGCCTCAGATCACTTCATGCTTCCACTCCATTTATATTTCCACTTCACTTAATCTGCCTTGTTTCCTGCTTTAAGATGTAAGACAAAGTACCATTGAGCGAGTTATTAGAGCCTTAACTCCATCGCAAAGCAAAGTGCTCAGTCACACAGACTCTTAACCTCGAGAAACCTGGGATCCATTTAAGAAAATCATCCCACTCGCTGGCCCTGAGCTCATTAAATCATACAAATAGCTGGCAACCGGCCTGACACATTTTTTTGATCCATACTTTTGATCCATACAGAGAGACGAGAGACGAGAGGTGTTGCCGAGGGGTTATCCAGCTAAAGTTTAATTAGGATAATTAAATGTAGGAAGGGAGAACCAACCATCATAATCCAATCATTTTCCAAAGTGAAATGATCTCCATGGACATTATATATTCTCACAAAAACACTGACCATGTATTATAATGAGATATTTTTGTCTTTAGTGTGTGGGTAAATAATATGTAGTGATCTGAACGAATGATATTTTGCCGAATAAAATGCCATTCCTTAGCAGATGAATATGGAGTCTCTCAGAGGTCAAACCTGGGTCCACTGCTGTTCAGTTTGAACATGTTACCTTTACAGAAATAAGAGCTTATGTTATGACAGCAACACTGATTACATGAACTTATACCAATCCTTATCATGTAGAGATCCAAACAGTGATAAATGACTGGTTGAAATAATTATAGACATAGACAACAGTGTTTTAATAAGAGTCGTAGTTCCTATAATTTAGTATAGGCATATTTATTAATTTAATGACTAAAAAGGCATTCCACAGTTTTAGGTTTTTGCCGTGGTATCGTTTCAGTATCAGAATTGGGATATTTAGGCTGATATCACAATGAAAGTCATAATTTTGGTATTGTGACTACACTACATCGCCTTGGAGCTTAGCCATGACAAAACCAAGTTCAGTTTGACAAAACCATACCAGCAACTTTAACCAACATTAGTGCTGAAAGTCTGCAGCAAAAAATATGTTCTCATTTAGCCTGAAAAGTACCACACATCAGAAATCTGGCTGTTATCCTTGATCCTGACCTTAATTCCCAGAGCCACGTCACTAACATAACAATACCTGCCACAGTCCAGTACTACATCATTTTAATGACTGAGCTAAAGTGGGCTCTGATCGCACATTCAACATCTGAATGAGTGGACAATGTTTCCATAAATGTTGATTTATGAGCCGCACGCTGACCATATCTGCACTGCAGGCTTCCCCCTCATATCTGGGTCGCCTGATGAGAGAGTAATGGGTCTGTGGGATAGA
The DNA here is from genome assembly GCF_004354835.1 of Perca flavescens. Lineage (NCBI taxonomy): Eukaryota > Metazoa > Chordata > Actinopteri > Perciformes > Percidae > Perca > Perca flavescens. The sequence goes on along the minus strand of NC_041345.1, from coordinate 1,090,430 downwards.
GAGCCTCATAAATTATTCAGAGTAAGAGAGCGGTAAAAGACAAAGAAAGAGGTAAATGTATGACTGTGACAAGCAGCTGGAGAAGACACAGTACAGAGAAAGAGGGGGAAGAGAGATACTGTAAAGTGTTGGACTGAACCATAGTCTTTGTTCGTCTGGAATGGGTCTGAAAACGATGGCTTTGTTACCTTCGAATAAACCAAACAACAGAATCAGGGCAGAGGTTTCGTGTCCCAGCGGTGCTATCCATCATGTTGCGAAGCTGATTCACTCAGAAACTTGACAGCTCATTGTGTGCTGCTGCAGGCCCCTGCAATACTTAAATTAGGTCTTTTTGTCAGCATGTCAGCCTGCGTCTTCTTGAACCATTTTAAGCCACATGATGGACACACAGCCTGGGAGGTTTTGGTTGGGACTGAACAGAAATAGGTGGAGGGAGAGAGAGGCCATTTCAGGTTGAATGCAAAACCGAGCAAGCTGTCATCAGTGTAATATAATTGTTTGAGAAACTGTCGGCTTCTTCAACACAGAAAATAACACATCAGAGCGAGGCAGGGTGGAGAAGAGAGGTGATAATTGAGTTGATGCCTGAGAGTCACCATCGTAGACACAAACTCACTTAAACCCACCCGCTCAAATTTAATTATATTGGTTTCTAAAGCTGGCTGTGCAACACATATTTAGAGTAAATGAAATACACTGAACTGAACACATGACCAACAGAGTAAGCAATAACACATACTTTTCAAATGCTTTAAACTCATTTTATATACTGACATAATTGACTCTAACAAACATACATTCAAACCTTTGAATAGGCTCTGATGGCAGCTGATTCCAGCAGCCTTCAGGCTGAACAGGAAGTCACAGAAACACTGTGGTCCGATTCCGATTTAATAAAATGTTAGCAGAGCCATAAATCAGCTCCTACACAGTCTCCAGTTGATTTAATTATGACAGAGTAGCTGTCAACACTTCTAAACATCACTATCAGCCACACAACATGTGTTCTGTTCAGAATAAGCCTTTAAATCAGACACATAGCAGTTAAAATCACTCCTAATCAAAATCAATTAAAAGTTTATATAAAACGTCATCATGTTGAGTTGATTCTGAACCAATCAGCTGAGAGGTCAGTGTTTCCCAGCATGCCCCTGGGTTCCCCTGGGTCTTGCAGTCGGTGAAAAGCAACTGCGCTGCCTGGGTCTCAAACCTGCGGCTGCCTTGGTCATGTGAGGTTATCGTTGCCCACATGTGCATGACGTCAGAGCAAGTCGGGATCAAGTCGGACACAAATCTACCCAGCATGCATTGGGCGCCGATGATCGATTCTGCGCAGATCTGGCTCATCTCGAACGAGCCTATTGGCAGAACTGGCAGCAACATTGCCGTCAATGCTTTGATCCGATTGGATGAGCTACTTGGTGGGATCAAGCCTTTAATTCACCATAAAAGAACTCATCTTAACCCAGTAAGTTTACCAGAGAGACTTGCAGTCACTCTGAGAGTCCTGGCACCACGTTACCCTAGAGCTCGTCCATGCTTTCCGTTTCCACCTTGTCGCGCGCTGCTGAAAAAAAATTGAGTGGTGCACGACCTCTGCTCGCACACCCAAAATCGTGGCGCGCCAGCGAGATCTACGTCTTTTTAACGTAACATTGGCGTGCGCGAGCTCGGCTATGGCGACTGTGAAACGGCCTTAACACATCCCGCTAGCATGGCTCTATTGATGGCAATGACTATGTTTACATGCACATAATATTCTGGTATTTGCACTTACACCGAAAAAGACAATATTCTGTCTGAGGTTAAGGCTAAGGAAAGTGAATATTCACACAAGTTTGCACATGCAGCCGTGCAAAACAGGATTTTTTTCAAGGTTTTCCACCAGCGGAAGACTTGTTTGACCAAGTGAACGCAGCCTCCCCCTTTCGTTCCTTCAACCACCTTCTTGAAAAGTCGCATATCCAGAAACTGGTCTTAATCGAAATATACTAAATTCTGAAAAATAGCCTTATTTGGAATATCCAAAAGGAATATGCTGTTTGAATGAGCTATATCAAATTCGGAATAATAGTGGAATATTAGTGTGCTCAGTGTCTGTCCCGTCTGCAGGTCCACCACTTGGATACTGACTGAAATATCTCAACAACAATAGACCTTTTACACGGCAGACATGTTGATATGTCATAATTGGGACAGCACAGGTGTATTCAGAACTATTACTGATGGCTGCATTCCACTTAGGAGAGACCCTGGTATTAAACCATTACTGATGGATGCATTCCACTTAGGAGAGGTCCTGGTATTAAACCATTACTGATGGCTGCATTCCACTTAGGAGAGACCCTGGTATTGTGCATGCTGACTCACTGAAATATCTTACTGGGACACTTGATGGAACTGAGCCATCGTTAAGGTTATTAAATTCAGCTGTGCTTTTCCTACTATGACAAGTCAAAAAATGTCTGCTGTGAAAAAGGTCCATAGCAAATGGATTGCCGTGACTGTGGAGGTGGGGGTGGCTTGCATTCAGCTGCAGGGGTGGAGGTGAGGGCATGGCTCATGAGAGCAGCACCAGGTGAGTTAAGTGACGCAGCTGATGCTTGTTGGTCTAATTAGACTCTCCCTTTATATGCAGTAGGGTGCTGGGCCTCAGATGACTGCCACACACCACAGAGATACAGACGCTGAGCTGACAGATAGTTTGTTCTGTGTTCAAAGCTATGAGCGACGGACAGAATATGAATGTTTGTGAATTTATGTTGAAAGTGTGTGGGCAGTCGTGAATAAATAGCCTAATAGAGATACACCAGCCAATACTGATGTGTAGAATTATTATTTGTCAAATGTTTATTTTGTTTTGTGCCAGGTAAACCAACTAATCTCAAAATGTTGCTACCCCTGTGACTTCAGGGAAGCAGGAGGATTTTCGTTTGTTTCTCCATCATCTCTGACTCCAGCAGTGGTGTCTGGAAAAGTCAAGCTGCAGACTAACGGTAAGCTAACTTCACCCTGTATCTTTGGCTGCATGCTACCAGCTGGTATGCTAACGTTACCCTCGGTGCTTCTCATGTCGCTTCAATTAACCCCTCCACTTGCCTCCCTTCCTTGCGTCTTAGTCCCTCCCACCGAGGAGGCACGAGAGAGACGTGAGGAACTCGTGGGAGGACAGAGGAACCGAGGAAATTTGTTTTAGAGTAGGGATGGGCGATACCACACTTTTAGGATTCGATACGATACCGATACTTTTTCTTGCATTTTCATCGATATCGATACAGATACCGTTAATTTCTTATTGGCAATTTTTGTCAGTGAAATTATTATAAATATTAGAATATTATTTTTATTGCTATAGAATTGACTAAAATACCCAAATTCAATGGAAGTAGTGAACTGATCATTTATTTTACTTGTGAAGTAAAAAGTCGGCCCTAGCATTTTTGACCCAGGTGGCCCACACCCACCGTGATTGGTCAGACACATTCCATGCAGACAGTCCTCTTAAAATATGCATGCATTCTATGAAATGAGTTCCCTAGTGTTCTGCGTTCATGTGGTAGTCTTGGATCCTTCAAGAGGGGTCTCAAGACTTATCTGTTGATCAGGAATGAGTTGCATTGTTAGCATTAATGCTAACTCCACTGTCATGTGAAACAAGGACAGAATAGGCTAGCTAAACACTACAATAGTTAAAATCGTACTGGCATTCCACAAAGCAACTCTGGCTTTGCAATGCTACTGAACAACATTAGCTAATTAATCAATCCAAGCAATTCAAACTGCAGTATACCTTGAAACCCGTACCTGGCCCATGCCTAGTTGTACACAGTGCTTGAGTCTTTGAGGATTCTTATTCGTACCAGAAATCTCCAATACATTGACAGAAAACACTGATAAAAGCTAACCTAGCTACTGCTACCACCTCCTTATCACCCTGTTACTCACTCTATTTGACATTTTGGTCCCCATTATGCACTTGAGTGTGCTTGGCCAGCTATAACTAATCGTCCTTTCACACTAAAGAGCTGTGGGCAGCTCAAGCGTGATAGTTCTGATCCTGCTGCCCGGTTCAGAGCATTTCATCCCTCCGCCCCTCCTCCTAGATTCTCACCAACACTTTGAACTGCCGGTGCAAAGTGCCGATACGGCAGCAGCATTCTCAAAGATTCTCTTCAGATTCTCTTCCCTTCATCTCTCTCCTGCTCCCACCCATCCTCTCTTCTTCCTCCGCCCACCCCCGCTGCATGTCCTACCTAATGAGGTGCTCGGCTTCAGCATGTGGGTGTCTTATCACAGTGAGTCTCGGTCTCACATCGCTCGCCAATTTGGATGTGCGTAACGCTGTCAAAGCCTCGTTAAATCCCCCCTGATTGTACTCGGTCTCTGATGCTGGCACCCAGCTCCAACATGCAGACACATATTATCACATACAGCCTAATGCATCAGGACATATCCTTCTCAGGTCAACTCAAGTCACAATTTTGCCTCAATGGCCTTTACAATCTGTACGCATTAGATAATACTTTATTCATTCCACCAAGGGGAAATTCACTTGTTACAGCAGCAGTTTTTCCACAATAAAAACAAACCAAACAGACAATGTGAAAGAAGTACTGAATGAATGTAAAGTGGCATTATATAAAAAGTATTTTAAACTAAAGTGAGGTGGCCATAGTGCGAAAAATATTGTAATGTAAGTAAGTAATTGACGTGAAATTAGATTGACTAATATGTAATTAAGTAACATATCAAAAGTAATTAACCATAATATAAATAATATTGAAAAAGTAAGTACACAGAATGGAAAAATATAAATACAGATAATAACAAAGACTACATCTGTCCTCAGACAACTGACCCTAACCCAAAACATCCCACTTAAGAGGGTAAATGCCGTAAACATATTCTTTTTAATTATTCACAATCGTTCCCCTAAAGAGCCAAGCAGGCCTGCCTTGCTGCACCGTCCATATGTTCTTCAAAACGTGACATTTTCAGCGTGTGGCTCGAAGGTTGTTTCCCGAAGCGAACAGGCAAAACGCAGAGAGAGGAAGGTGTCCGCCAATAATCCTGAAATGTACTTCCGTTGATCCAGGCTACTTAAAATGTAAATACTCAAGTAGAAGTTGTACTTTTGCACAGTACTAAAGTGTACTTTCCCCCGCTGCAAGATTGTCGCAGTCTGTTGTTTAATGCTGGGCTGGAAGTGTACAGTGTGTTTTCAAAAGTTAGGCCGGTTTCACACTGGCTGCGTGGTGTTTTCTACGTCTTTACACACCAGAAAGGTGTCTGCTGCTGCTGCTAGCCTTGTCTGAACACATGGATGTTTCCCATAAAAATAAATATATTCTGATCTGATTAGAGCAAAGACAACGTCGGCAGTGTTGACGGTGAAATAGGCTCCAGAATATTATATTTACATTACAAAATTACATTTATATATCTGCATTTATATCAAAACCTCGAGACTTTCAAACATCAACATGTCATTTATTAATATGTATTTGTGTCTAAATGACATATAAACATCTTTTCATATTCTATGTTGTCTGGAAACCCTTCCAACACGATTGCGTCCAGCCTTTACTCCAGAGACAAAAGTGGGTCACTTTTGTGGTCAGCATGGCACGCCCTCATACTCTGCTTCTGACTGGCTAGTAGTCCTTACCTAGTTATTGTCAGGGCCCTCATACTCTACTTCTGACTGGCTAGTAGTCCTTACCTAGGTACTGTCAGGGCACGCCCTCATACTCTACTTCTGACTGGCTAGTAGTCCTCACCTAGGTACTGTCAGGGCACACCCTCATACTCTACTTCTGACTGGCTAGTAGTCCTTACCTAGGTACTGTCAAGGCACTCCCTCATACTCTACTTCTGACTGGCTAGTAGTCCTTACCTAGGTACTGTCAGGGCCCTCATACTCTACTTCTGACTGGCTAGTAGTCCTTACCTAGGTACTGTCAAGGCACTCCCTCATACTCTACTTCTGACTGGCTAGTAGTCCTTACCTAGGTACTGTCAGGGCCCTCATACTCTACTTCTGACTGGCTAGTAGTCCTTACCTAGGTACTGTCAGGGCAAGCCCCCATACTCTGCTTCTGACTGGCTAGCAGTCCTTACCTAGCTACTGAGCATTTTCGACTGACAACAAAGATGTTACAGCAGTGAGATGTCTCACTCTGTAGCTAAAACAGAGACCTGAACACAGGGTGAAAAGAGGAGCTGCAGCAATGTGCAGTATGACAAAAATATGGTGTTTTTTGAAAATTAAACCGTGTAAACCTATTCTGGTACAAACTCTAAATACAATTATGAACCTGAAAATGAGCATAATATGAACACTTTTCATGCAGGTTAGCTACTTGTCTCTCACATGACTTTGCACCCAAATGAGCCTTGAGTCGCATTCATTTCCATCCCATTATGAGAAGATTGCTGCTCTGCCTCCATGTTCTCTGCTCCGGGACCCCATCTGGTGTGTTCACAATGACATGCATCATTTCCCAGTGTGCCTGAGGGGGTTTACAGGGAGCCTACATGACCAAGGGAGGGGCCACTCACTCCTCTGGATCCTGTGCAACGGGGTGGGGGTGATAATTGCAGCAGGAAATCAAATCACATGAGATGGAATTTATTTTCCAATCCCAATGAACGAGGGGAACACCTGCTGTAGCCCCCCCTTGATATTTGCAGAAGCTTGCCCACATGGTGTCATGTTTATGGTCTGTCAGTAATGGCATTTGTCCATACAGGAAGACCATTCTGCTCCATGATAACACATGGACATGAGCAGGCCACAACGTTAGCAGCCAAATACTGTAAAATATGCAAATGGCTGGTAGCCAAAAAATTAACAAGATAAACTATCAATTTTTTCAGAAGTTATCCCAGGACACTTTACAGAAGACAATGTACGGCTGGGGGGTTTTATCGGCTTTTTAAGGTATATCGAGCTATAGATTTGGGACATTACCGTTTACATTGATATAGCTTGATGTTGCGTTACATGACCCATGTTTGCATCTCTCTCTCTCTCTCTCTTCCTCCCTCTCTCTCTGTGTTTCTCTCTCACTTTGTCTCTCTCTCCATCTCCCTCTCTCTCTCTCCCTTCTTCCTCCCTCTCCCTTTCTGTCTCTCTCTCTCTTCCCCTTCACTGCCTCAGGCTGTCCTATTAATTTAACCTGTAGTAACAATTGTTTGTACTGTTTTCTTGGATATTTACATAATGTATATAATAGAGATGATCTGGTTTAAGAATAATCAAAAAATAAGAGCTTTGAGTGTTTAACGAGGCAGACTTGTCTCAGGATCAGACAAAGGAGGAAGTGTAGGAATATGGTCCTTTGTTGTCAAGTTGTTATATATATATATATATATATATATATATATATATATATATATATATATATATATATATATATAAAAATATATAAATAAATAAATAAGAGACTTCAGATACAGTATTAGGGGACCACTGAGGTCTATATAAAAGAGACTTCAGATACAGTATTAGAGGACCACTGAGGTCTATATAAAAGAGACTTCAGATACAGTATTAGGGGACCACTAAGGTCTATATAAAAGAGACTTCAGATACAGTATTAGAGGACCACTGAGGTCTATATAAAAGCATCCAAAGAGCACCACGTCATGGAACCTCTTTAAAGTCTCAACTTTCGACTCATTACATTGTCCAAACTTCGTGCATGAATGCCCATCTGATGTCTAACGGACTCTGAATTGATCTTGTGAATTATTTAAATGAGACCTGTACATTGCCAGTGTGCACTATGCAGTAAAGGAAGCCTCCTGTGGGTACTGTATGCATGCATGCATGCAGTAAACAAGCATTACTGGACTCACAGTTGTGCACGAACGAGTAAATGTGTTACATATAACTTCCATACCATTGATCAAATGTATTTCCTCTGCATGCTTCTGTATGCAAAGGCAAGGTTTCTGTGTTAACAACACATTTAGGGTTCCTGTGGGGTCTTAAATGTTTTAAGACTTTTCAATAATTTTAATATTTCACAGGTAAGGCCTTGAAAGTATTACATTTTGTCTACAAATACCTTTAGGAATAAATAAATACTATAACATCATAAATAAATATTTACCGGGATGAAACAATCACTGAAGCAATTGGCATTTACATTGTCACACATTATTTTACTCATATTACATAACATTTATATATATATATATATATATATATATATATATATATATATATATATATATATATATATATATATAAATAACTTAGCCAAGGTGCTTGTAACAACTCCTACAGCACTAGTTTCATTTTCTTATTACTCTATTTTGTGATTTCAGTTTCATAGTTATTCAAACATTAAAGTTCCTAATACAAGGTGGCCGGGTTGGTTCAGTGGGTAGAGCGGGCGCGCATATGCTGAGAGGTTTATTCCTCGATGCAAAGGTCCAGGGTTCAAATCCAGCCTGTGATGATTTCCTGCATGTCTTCTCTCTCTCTCTCCTTTCTCACCTAGCTGTTCTGTCAAATAAAGGCGGAAAAGCCCAAAAAATTATCTTAAAATACGACGAATATTTTCATTTATTTTACGTTTTTAGAGTACAAACGCACTACACAAAATTGCTTTAAATTCTGCTAACATTACTTGGTAAATTCCTATTTCTCTCAGACTTAAAATCCACACAGATTTTCTGATTTATATGGCCATGAAGTTGGCATTAAATTTCATCCTGGGTGGTATTTTAAATCCTTTAAAAATCCTGGGGAGGGCCCTGAAGTTAACAATCTCTCAGGTCCAACCTCCGTCCTTTAGCCCTCTCCTTGTCCTTCTTTTGTCTTACTGTATCCTTCTATATATATCCTCTATATCTGCCTCTCTCGGCTTTCTCTTGCCATCGGTGAAGGACAGAGTCGGGGGGGTTAGGTTGTTGACTTTGAGGACGCTGTGAGCAGCGAGAAGAGGGGGATGGACGGAGAGATGGAGTGGGGTTTATGGCCCGGAGAAGAGTAGACCCATGGGACAGGCATCCGACGTTGCTGTAAACCATAACGACCCCATAACGGGCAGATTTCTCATTTCCACGATACTCGAGCCATATCTCAATCCACTGCCTGGACAATCCCTCTGAGACCCATACGAGGCAGGACTGCACACTCAGCATAGGTGTTTGCAGAGGGGATGGGTGGGGTGGCTTACTTGTTTCGTCCATAACTCAAAGATATTCAGTTAACTGTCACAAATATGTCCAAAACATGACTCAAACCGACTAAATCGAATAATCGTTGCAGGTCTAACCACTAGAAAATGAGTGGCTGGCAGGTATTCGTGTTCGTTGCCTCTTTGTCAATTTATTATTGTTCATAAAATATAGATCAGAAGCTGCGTGCACATAAAAAAATAGGCTAGTGGCTATTAATGTCTCTGAGGTAATGCTATATTAATGAAGAGTGGGCGAAGCAGAATCCACCAGCAGCCTGAGGTTAGACTCCTGAATCTCTACCTCCCTCTGAGTCTCTCTGAGCTAAGAGTCAACCTGTCCTCCTTTTAACGTTAACATGAGCATGATGAAGACGATAACACGGTATGTGTATGTACAGTATCTCACTCAGTGAGTACACCGCTAACATTTTAGTAAATATTTCCTTATATCTTTTAATGGAACAACACTGAAGAAATTCCACTTTGCTCCAATGTAAAGTATTAAGTGTACAGCTTGTATAACAGTGTAAATGTGCTGTCCCCTCAAAATAACTCAACACACAGCCATTAATGTCTAAACCACTGGCAACTAAAGTCAGTCCACCCCTATGTTAAATTCCCATAGAGGCAGGCAGACATTTATTTTTAAAGGCCAGTTATTTCATGGATCCAAGATACTATGCATCCTGATAAAGTTCCCTTGGCCTTTGGAATTAAAATGTAATTTCTTCAGTGTTATAATGAAAAAAGATATAATGAAATATTTACTAAAATGTGAGGGGTGTACTCACTTTTGTGAGATACTGTGTTTGTATCTGTGACGAGGTGGATCCAATAAGTTGTTGCAAAAGGTGATCACATCCCACTTTGTATTTTAAATTAAGGCTCATTTTGCTTTGATTTTATCATAACTCATGCAGCTACAGTACAGGCCAAAAGTTTGGACACTCCTTCTCAAGAATTATGTACTTAACAAAAAAGTGTGAAATAACTGAAAACATGTCTTATATTTTAGATTCTTCAAAGTAGCCACCCTTTGCTTTTCTTGATAACTCTGCAAACCCTTGGTGTTCTCTCAATGAGCTTCATGAGGTAGTCACCTGAAATGGTTTTACCTTCACAGGTGTGCTTTGTCAGGGTTAATTAGTGGAATTATTTCCCTTATTAATAAAAAAGCAAAGGGTGGCTACTTTGAAGAATCTAAAATATAAGATATGTTTTCAGTTATTTCACACTTTTTTGTTATGTACATAATTCCATATGTGTTCATTCATAGTTTTGATGCCTTCAGTGAGAATCTACAATGTAAATAGTCATGAAAATAAAAAGGAAACGCATTTGAATAAGAAAGTGTGTCCAAACTTTTGGCCTGTACTCAACAGCGCTGTGGAGTAAAGTCTGGCTACAACAAACTTGCATTCTGGGTGCTCTGTTTTATTGGCATTTCTTTAAACCAATCACAGTCTGGACGCAGCGATGATGGCTCTGCAGGATAGTCTCAGGAAGGACCTGGTTTTGGTGGAACATATGTACGGTGGCCGGCAGGGGCAAACACACTGCAACTTATTGAAACACGCAAATAGACAAAACACAAGCAAATTAAGAACCTTTTCATTAATTTGACAACAGCAACTTATTGAAACACGCAAATACACACAACACAACCAAATACACAAATGTACTGCAAATACATAAACGATGCAAAAAGAAAAGCGCACAATCCCCGAAAACAAATACAACAAAAATAACGCTGCATATTTCCCAACAGATGTTCTCCAGGCCTCTGGGGGGGGGGAGCGTTAAGTGGAACAGCTTTATTTTTCCTCCCCATATCGGAGTTTGTGTGTTTTTTTTTGCATTTTTTTCTGTATTTGCAGCGCGTTTGCTAAATGCTACGCATGTGTTGTCAAATTTATGAAGATGTTTTCTTAATTTGCTTGCGTTTTGTCTATTTGCAGTGCATTTGCCCCTTTCTTTTGTAATTGGCCGCTTATTTCTGTTCAGTGGCTAGAGCTACGTAGCAAAGCTTTTTTGCACACCTCTTTTGTCGGGCAGGTGCGTAGGATATGATCAAAAGTAGCCGATCAAAAAATAAATGTAAAGAAAATCCCGCACACTGCCAATTACGTAAGCAATAATTTATTAAGAAAAATAAGTTTCAGTCTCAGACCTTCATCAGGTAAATTCACACATTCACCTCAACCATAGCTTTAAGTTGCTAGAGCTGACAAGGGAGGTAGAAGTTCATTTTCACATTCACAACACAAACATATAGGCCTATGGACCTAACATATTTAAAAAAATACAAGGAAAAACGGTTTTGTATGGCAGGGCACCTTTAAACTAACCAACATTCATTTTTTATTTAAGTGCTTTAAACAAACTTGTCACAACACCACCATCATACACTGGTTAGCCAAAATTTGCCTAACAAAATTTTCACTCATCTGGCGATAGCGATGGGCAAACAGCCCAGGAGATGGAGATGGGAGTAGGATTCGGTATTCGGTTTCGGATTCGGCAGAATCTTAACCAGTGTATTCGGTATTTTGGCCAAACATCATCCCTATGTTAAACATACATGTGGTACGGTGAATCCTTAGGATGAACTCTGTGTGTGGATGGCTACCTTAGTGACTACCTTACCTATAGGCCAGTAAGCCTATCATCAGTGGAGATTTATACATATACTATATATTATATTTGGAGGCCTCCTTGCATTCACTCTGGGGACCCCCTAGCTCTTTCTCTCTCTCTCTCTCTCTCTCTCTCTCTCTCTCTCTCTCTCTCTCTCCCCTCTCCCTCTCTCTCTGTGTGATGTTACATGTGCGTCAGGAGTGTCAGATCAATAGCCGTGGATCATTAAGCCACATCGGGCCGACTGTGCCGAGCCGAAGGCAGGCAGCCAAGCAGCAGCAGCTTCCTCCTGGTCCGCAGCATCCCTCCTCCTTCCCTCTCATGTGTCCTCTACGTCCATTCACAAAGAGGGTGATAGGACAGAGGAAAAGAGGGGGAGAAGGGATGGATGGATGGATGTAGGGAAATAAGGGAAAGGATGGACAAAGGTAGGAAGAAGGGGAGGGAAAGAGAGGGAAAACAAGCATTGAATATAAATGAGCTGCCACACATAATGCAAGCTCTCTCTCTCTCTCTCTCTCTCTCTCTCTCTCCCTCATGCACGCATGCACACATACATGCTCTCTCTCTTGCATGCACGCTTTCTCTCTCTTTCACACACACACAGATACACTCTCACACATGTGCGCTCTCTCACTCTCTCTGTCTCTCTCTCTCTCTCTCTCTCTCTCTCTCTCTCACACACACATGTTCTTGCTCTCTCCCTCTCTTCTGTGTCTCCTCGTTGCACCGAATGCTGCACATGAGGAGATTCCAGCCTCTTAATTTGTTAATCGTCGACCGGTTATTAGAACAAGCTAATTAAAAAGGAGAGAGAGAGTCTGTGTGTGTGTGTGGAAGATTTGGAGAAGGAGACATTGCCGCCGCTTCCCATCTCTCTCGCGCTGCACTGTGGCCCAGGAGGGAGAGAGGGAAGAGAGGAGGAAAAGAAGAGAAGAGAAGGGGAGACCAGACAGCCGGCTGGACACACATTTTTTTTTTTAAACCACTTTACCATCATCTGATCTGACATGGCCATTGCATAGGAATCTGGAGCCACGGCAACCGTCAGCTCGGCGACGAGGTATCCAGGGGTACAGGATGGATGGATGGGTGGATGGATGGATGGATGGATGGTTTCCTCTGGTCTCCTTCACGCTGGGGCTATTTAAACTGCCTGGGGAGCCAGAGCAGGACATCATGTTGATGTGTGAAGTTGATCCTTCAGAGCTGCAATTTACGATTATTTTCATCCTTGGTTATTCTGTTGATTGTTTTCTCCATTAGTGGATTAGTTGTTTGGATCAATGAAATGTCAGAAAATGGTGAAAAATGTGGATCAGTGTTGTCCCAGAAAGCCCAAGATGATGTCCTCAAATGTCTTATGTCTTATTACACATTTAACAAGCTGGAATCAGAGTTTTGACTCTTTATTTAAAAGAAATACTCAACCCAAAATAGTTGGTGGTATATTAGTGGTTGACAACTCATGGATTAATCTTTGCAGCTGTAGTGGATGTGTTGTTAGGTGTTCCTGCCCCGGGTCTTTAAGTGTGCCTGTAGGTGTGTGTTGGTGGGGGGGGGGGTGGTTTGGCGAGGTATTCCCCAAACAGAAGCCCTAATTATCCAGCACCGGGTAAATCCTGTCACGGATTAACTCTTCTTCCTGACTTTGCCCTAGTAGAGAGGGAACGCTGTATTGTAAGAGGTATGTGTGTTCCTGAGGATTATAGTGTGTGTGTGTGTGTGTGTGTGTGTGTGTGTGTGTGTGTGTGTGTGTGTGTCTGTGTGTACTGCATGCAGGGTGCAAAATGTACTTACTAAGGCTAGGTTTAAAAAAAAGTGTCCATATTCTGCTCATTTTCAGGTTCATAATTGTATTTTGACGTTGTACCAACATGGTTTAATTTAAACAAAAACACCATATTTTTGTTGTATTGCACATTGCTGCAGCTCCTTTTCACCCTGTGTTCAGGTCTCTGTTTTAGCTACAGAGTGAGACATCTTTTCAGTAGCTCAGATGTAGAGCATGTCAGCTAGCTCCATAGACAGTAAAAGAAAGGCTGTTTCTCCAACTTCAGTCAGTTCCGAGGCAGGATCAGCTGGGAGACTTCTTCTAAACCAGGGAGCACATGGAAGTAGTTCTCTTGGAGATTATGGTGAACTAGTGTGTGTTGTAGCAGTTTTTTGCTATTGAGAACGATGTAGCATGCTCTTGCTAGCATGCTAATGGTTGCGGTTAGCCAGCTCGTTTTGGCTAGTGACGTAGAAAGCCGTGCAGATGTTGACCAGCTCACCAGGAGACTGAAGACAGGACACATTCAGAAACCAGATCTCACTCAGAACACCATGGATGGATTTTTCAAAGTTTGTATGTGTGTGGAAGCACCAGAGACACAAAATAACTCCCCAAATCCCAGATGGGATTGGGCACTTTTTGAATGATCCGATATTCGTAAATCCCCGAGATTTGATCTTTGAAGAGGCTCCGTTGTAAAGCTAGAGTGAAGATATTGGTATCGTATAAAACTAGACGATCTAAAGAATTTGTGTCATGATAAATAACGCTTCAGAGTTCGCTGAAATTCCATCGAGGGAAGAGGGAAAAACTTTCGTGGCCACTTTCACAGATGTATGGTGGATTTATGAGGACTATGGTTAACTGCTCCTCAGATCTCTGCTAGCTAGACTATCTGTCCAATCTGAGTTTTCTGTTGCACGACTAAAACTACTTTTGAACGTCCACATGTTCCACCAAAACCAGTTCCTTCCTGAGACTATTTAGCAGAGGCACCGTGGCTCCGTCCGGAGCTTAGCCCCGCCCACAATGATTGTGATTGGTTTAAAGCAGGGGTCACCAACACGGTGCCCGTGGGCACCAGGTAGCCCCCAAGGACCACATGAGTAGCCCTCAGGCCTGTTCTAAAAATGAAAATTGAATATTGATATCTGTTTCCCACCTTGTTAAGTCATTGTTGATAATTATTGTGAGAAATCATTAACGTGATCAGTGTCTTCACATAGATGAGCATCATTAATCCTTAATAATCATATATAACTAAAGGCAAACTGAGCACATTTGTTATTTCAGAAGAGTGTATCAAACTGGTAGCCCTTTGTATGACTCAATACCCATGAAGTAGCTCTCAGTTTCAAAAAGGTTGGTGACCCCTGGTTTAAAGAATTGCCAATAAACCAGAGCACGTTTTTCTCCCATCCAGGAATGCTGTGTGGACTAGCCAGACCTTACCCCGCAGCGCTGTGGAGGAAGGTCTGGCAATGCGAGAGTAATTCATTTTCAAAGTAGTTTCAAAATGGATTCATCTTTGCAGCTCTGGATGTGAGAGCTTTGCTCGGATCCACAGTGACAGGACTGGGCTGCAGGTAAATGGCCCATACTGGGAAATGTTCTGTAGTCAAAGTCTTTGAATATTTAAGTTGTGGAAGAGTTCTCTCCGTGCATATGGCACGCAACGCAATGTAGAACGTCTGACTGACAGTTGGTGTTTTAACGCTGCATTGCTGCTGCACGGAAGGGAGCTGTGAACAACATTGTTTGGCACAGCAGAAATAACTGTAAAGTCAAACATGATCCAGATTGCTGTGCCCATTTAGAGTGTGTGTGTGTATGTGTGTGGGCAGCATGGAGGACATATGGCCGTCTGCGTCTCTACACTTTGACTCAGAGCAGCAGCAGACCTTTCAAACTTCTCTCCTCTAGAGCTGCTTGAGATTCATCTGTTAGTTGTCAACGACTAAATAATTGGCCAACTGTTAGCCAAAAGTGACGGGATGGCCTTGAGTCTCGGTTACAAGATCGACCTCTCCCAGAAAAAGTCAAATGTCTGAGACAACTCTGGTCCAGCTTAGGCCTCCTGCACACTGGCTGGGTGGCATGTCCGTTTTTATTTGGGCTTCCATGGTAACCGGTTAGAGCTTACACAATGGCTGTCTCAAACCGCCTACTGTCACACTTCAAGCACTTAGTTTTAAGTATATCGTGGAGATAACGCACTGAAAGTACCAGGATGACCCCCTAAAAACAAAAAGTTCAGTGTGGAACGATGGACACTACTCGCCATCTGGACTACGCAGTGGAAAGGGGGAGGGGCCAGGGACGTCGACCGGCAGCTGATTGGACGAACACGTCACGTGGGTCTGGCTTCTCCCGGATTTCAGAACCGAGCATAATAGTTCACCGAAACGTGTTTCTCAAAACATTTTAAGTGAGAAATAGGCCGTGCAGTTGCTGAATCTGTTTTCATCTCAGATCAACAAAAGTCAGTTTAAGAGATTTTCGTCAGATTTTCAGAGATGCTCCTCGTTTCCATAACATAAGTGTTCATTTTGGGACGACACTAACTATCCAAAGTGGGCACTACGGCAGGAAGTGGTCAGTGACCATTAGCAGTGTACTGACAGAAGTGTGCGGCGAGACACAGCCAATGAAAAAGAAAACACGTGCAGCTAGAAATAAGACCGACGCCTATTTTTCATGCGACACGCCAGCGTGGTGGAAGTGTTCCCAGACAAAATAGAATATGAAAAGATGTTTATAAGTCATTTAGACACAAATACATATTAATAAATGACATGTTGATGTTTGAAAGTCTCGAGGTTTTGATATGAATGCAGATATATAAATGTCATTTAAAAAAAAAATAATTATAGGTTTTCAAACATTGCACCTGTCAATCCAGAAGGAAATATTCTGGAGCCTATTCTGCCGTCAATACTGCCGACGTTGTCTTTTCTGTAATCGGATCAGAATATATTTATATATTTATGTTTATGGGAAACATCCATGTGCACCTTTCTGTTGGGGAAAGACGTAGAAAACTACACACAGCTGACATGCAGGAGGCCTGATCCCTCTGACTTCGTAAAAGTCCTGTCACCCGCTGTTCTCTTTTCATCACAGCAAATTAAGAACTCTTTATGGTTAGTTGCTTCGATGCGGGTTTCTTTTCTTTGTTTATTTTATATTTTATCATAAATTGATTTGGTTTGAGTCATTTTGTCTGAAAAAAATAAAGAAATTCTGTGACGTCAGCTTGTTAAATGTGAATATTGTTCTAGTGTCTTCTCTCCTCTGGGACAGTAAACTTAATATCTTTGAGTTGGGGACAAAACAATACATTTAACGACATCATCTTGGACTTTTTGGGAAAAACACTGAGCCACATTTTTCCCTATTTTTCGACATTTTGGAGACCGAACAACTAATCCATTCATCCAGAAAATAATCCACATATTAATTGACGATGAAAATAACCATTAGTTGCAGCCCTGGTCCTCATTAGGTAACTGTAGATCTTAAAGTAACTTGAAAGAATGTAACTTCAGGCAAGACGATTAACACTGGGCGGTATCCTTCTAATACAAAGGCATCTTCTATTATCATATTCCAGATTTATGTTAGGAAAACATTGTTTTTGATGCCTGAATGAACTGTTACAGAGGAGTAAGAAAGAGCACCGTGATGATGTTGTCTGCAACAGCAGTTTTCACCATGTTCTGACATTTTAGAGACCAAATAACTAATCCATTCATCCCGAAAACAATCCACAGATTAATCAACAATGTAAATAATTGTTAGTTGCAGGCCTACTGCTGTGCATGCGTGCATGTGTGTTCAACTTTCCCCTCTGCAGCTCCCTGATTTGCTGCTCTCGTCTCCACCATTTGGATTTCAATTCCCTCATGTTTTCGTTCTGATTGGTGTGTCTCTGTGTGATCTGATTGGTGTGTGTCTGTGTGATTGTGATTGGTGTGTCTCTGTGTGATTGGTGTGTCTGTGTGATCTGATTGGTGTGTCTGTGTGATCTGATTGGAGTGTCTGTGTGATCTGATTGGTGTGACTGTGTGATCTTATTGGTGTGTCTCTGAGATTCTGATTGGTGTGTCTGTGTGATCTTATTGGTGTGTCTCTGAGATTCTGATTGGTGTGTCTCTTTGAGATTCTGATTGGTGTGTCTCTGAGATTCTGATTGGTGTGTCTCTGAGATTCTGATTGGTGTGTCTCTTTGAGATTCTGATTGGTGTGTCTCTGAGATTCTGATTGGTGTGTCTCTGTGTGATCTTATTGGTGTGTCTCTGAGATTCTGATTGGTGTGTCTCTTTGAGATTCTGATTGGTGTGTCTCTGAGATTCTGATTGGTGTGTCTCTTTGAGATTCTGATTGGTGTGTCTCTTTGAGATTCTGATTGGTGTGTCTCTGAGATTCTGATTGGTGTGTCTCTTTGAGATTCTGATTGGTGTGTCTCTTTGAGATTCTGATTGCTGTGTCTCTGTTCCTGAGTCGGTGAGCAGAGTTGGTTGAGTAGCGTGAGTTGTTGATTGGTGTTGTGGATCGTACTGATGATTGGCTGGAAGGTGAGTTGTTGTATTTTGGTGCATAGCCTGTGCTTGTTTGTTTGTTTGACCTTTACGACCACTATGTTGTCTCCAGAGACTGGGCTTTTTCATGGTGTTCAGGGGGCAGGCAGCTAGCAGATCAAGTAGAGACGACTACCATTTGAGTGAAAAATGAAATTGCGCTGAAACCATGCAGGAACCTTTAATACCCCTTTTCCACCAACAAGAACCAGGTGCTGGTTCAGAGCTAGAGCTAGTGCCGGTTCGGAGTTGGTTCAACTGACGAGCCTCCAAAGAACCGGTTTGCTTCTCCACAGAGCTAAGGAGCCGGCACAGAGCCAGGTCTTACGTCACTGTATACGTCTCATCTGTCCCAGCAACGTTAGCGCGCCGGTGCCAAACGCAACCACACCATCAACAATGGCGGACGTTGCTTTGCTGCTGATGTTCGTGGCTTTGCGGACCGACATCGGCGGCCAAACTCGGCGGCTCCAACGTGTTGGCGCGGCTCGCCTTTCTAGTGCAAGAAAGCAGCTCGTTTCCTCCTCTGACCACCAATGCTGCTGCTGTCGTTGTTCAATCGCGTCACAAGTTTAGGTTCGTCTTGTTGGTCACAGTAACCCCGCCCCAGCCGCTGACATAAGCAGTTCTTACTTCTGGCCCAACGATGATTTGGTGCTACTTAAAGGAACACGCCGACTTATTGGGAATTTAGCTTATTCACCGTAACCTTACCACCATACCATACCCTTCTCATCTCCATGCGGGCTGTAATGCTGTCTGATGGCTCCAGCGGCATCAGGCCAGCACAGATCCTGCACGTGAATGGTTCCAGTAATCCTACTGCTCCGAATAAGTGACAAAATAACACCAACATGTTCCTATTTACATGTTGTGATTTATAGAGTCACAGCGTGTACAAAAAACAACATAACCTGAGACACAGCCATCTTCTAACTGTAAACTAAACGGGAACTATATTCTCAGGTGGAAGAATATAGTACTTGGGCAGAGTGATATGCTCGCAGCAAGCCTGTCTGAGAATATAGTTCCCGGTTTGTTTACTGTTAGAAGATGGCTGTGTCTCATGTTACATGGTTTTGAACACGCTGTGACTCTATAAATCACAAGATGTAAATAGGAAATGTTGGTGTTATTTTGTCACAATTGGGAGCAGTAGGCTAGTTGGAACCAGTTATCTGCAGGATCTGTGCTAGGCTAAGCTAATGCTGGAGCCGTCAGGAAGCGTTACAGCACGCACAGAGATGAGAAGGGTATGTATGGACTAGTCTAACTCTGGGGGTTACAGTGAATAAGATAAAGTCCCAATAAGAGATGAGAAGGGTATGTATGGACTTGTCTTACTCTGGGGGTTACGGTGAATAAGATAAAGTCCCAATAAGTCGGTGTGTTCCTTTAAGATCCACTTTTACTGGTTCGGAGCTGGTGCTTTGGTGGTCGAAAAACAAAGAACCAATTTGAAACTTTAGGCTCTGGCTCCGATCCAACCCCAGCTCTGCCTTGGTGGGAAAGGGGTAAAAGTGTACTCTCATAAGTATCCCAATTGAGACACAGCTTCTGTCTTTCTTTGTTTCTGCCGGCCTCAAACTACACACATCTGTCTATCCAGCCATCTGTCTGTGTTGAAAGGTTGGTTGGCTTTTTCTCTGATTGATGGATGGATGATCAGATTAGGCAGCTTTTCTTTTCACTTGGACCCCGCAGATCAGATCAAAACCAGCTGGCTTGCCGCTTTCTTTCACATAGCTACTCAAATACACACAGATCCGTGCACGTAAAGCCCCAGACACACCAACCAGACAGCTGACCGTTTGCAGTAAAGCCAGTGTGACTGATCAGTCTCCTTGAGGTCCAAAAAGTTCCTCAGAACGCACCGAAGAGACGCACACTCATATTGTACTAAAATAGTTCACCGAAAAGTGTTTCTGAAAACATTTGAAGAGAGAAATAGGCCGTGCAGTTCCTGAATCTGTCTTCATTTCAGATCAACCAAGGTCAGTTTAAAATATTTTCAACAGATTTTGAGAGACTCTAGTGATGCTCATCTTTCATCATCATTGGAGGGAGCATGGTGGCTTAGTGATTAGCACTTCTGCCTCACAGCAAGAAGGTTTGGGGTTTGAATCCAGGTCGTTCTGGGCTTTTCTGTGTGGAGTTTGCATGTTCTCCCCGTGTTTTGCGTGGGTTTCCTCCGGGTGCTCCGGTTTCTTCCCACCATAAAGACATGCATGCTAGGACTACTTGAAAATTAGCTGACTGGCTAACACTGGCGCATTTACAGAAATGTTGATTAATGTGCATTGTCCTAATCAAATAAACTTACAACCATATTATTATTATTATTATTATTATTATTATTATTATTATTATCAGGTTGGTGTGTCAGTGCCATTACACAACAACACTATACTTAGTAATAAGTAGAGCTGGACCGGTTATCTGGGCTGTGTTTTCGTAGTTTACAGATTATCTGTACCAGCATTTTATTTGCCTGATAACCGATGAAGTTAATGAATTAAAAAGTGGTCTACTTTGGCTCTGCTACAGCTCTGTGTCCGTCCCTCTGATTTGATTTCACTCCCCACTGAATCTGACTTAATGTCCTCCCCCACAACACTATCTGTCTCTCTGTTACTCTATATTATGTTGAAAGTTTCTTATTTGTTAAATAATCGCTTAAAGCATTTAAACAGAGTTTTATGTTGGTCTTTGTAACATTCCTAAATCTTAAATTAGATTTAAAGTTGACTTAAAAATCTTAATTTTGATTTTCATGTTCACTGAAAATGCATAATTGTTCCAAATAATAATTTTAAGATACCTTCTTGAATTCTGCTTTTAAGGGTGTATAACACCAAAATGTTCAGAAGAAGGTAGATTTGTCCCCCTCAAAATAATAGTAGTTTTGCGAGATTAAATCCGAATTTTTGAGCGTCAACCTGCATTCTGGTGAATTTTTATGCAAAAATGTTATCGTGAAATTGTCTTTTTTTTATGTTTAGGAAATAATTTTGCTACAGCAACTGTCCCTCAGACACTGAGTCTGACTTAAAGGTCCCATGGTATGAAAATTTCACTTTAAGTTTTTTTAACATTAATGAGTTCCCCCAGCCTGCCTATGGCCCCCAGTGGCTAGAAATGGTGATAGATGTAAACCGAGCCCTGGGTATCCTGCTCTGCCTTTGAGAAAATGAAAGCTCAGATGGGCCAATCAGGAATCTTCTCCTTATGAGGTCATAAGGAGAAAGGTTACCTCCCCTTTCTCTGCTTTGCCCGCCCAGAGAATTTGGCCCACCCATGAGAGAGCGAGAGACAACATGGCTTTCAAACGAGCAAAGTGGCGAAAGTTGGTTAAGACCACACCCCCACCCTCCACCTTGCCCCCCCCCCCCCCTCTCCTCCTCAATAGTTAGACACAGAAATGCTACATCCTAAGGAAAGCTCATTGTGGGACTGGCTCTAGTGACTGTAATTATGCACCAAGGCTGAATTTCGGGAAAGAGACTTCAGATACAGTATTAGGGGACCACTAAGGTCTATATAAAAGACTTCAGATACAGTATTAGGGGACCACTAAAGTCTATATAAAAGAGACTTCAGATACAGTATTAGGAGACCACTAAGGTCTATATAAAAGAGACTTCAGATACAGTATTAGGGGACCACTAAGGTCTATATAAAAGAGACTTCAGATACAGTATTAGGGGACCACTAAGGTCTATATAAAAGAGACTTCAGATACAGTATTAGGGGACCACTAAGGTCTATATAAAAGAGACTTCAGATACAGTATTAGGGGACCACTAAAGTCTATATAAAAGAGACATTACATATACCTACGCTCTCCGTCTCTGTAAGATTGGGAATGATTGAGATTTCTCTTGACACAGCTACCAGAACACTTCCAACTTTCAGACAGGTTGCTCACGTCACATCTACATCTGCTCAATAAAGCTGGCCATCACCGGAAAAGTGCTTCTAATAGCTTTCCCTGGTCTCCGTCCAGAGCAACGGGGTCTATTGGTCCATTATATACTGTCTAAAGGTAGAACTGGCAGCAGCATTGACGTCAATGCTTCGATCTGATTGGATGAGCTACTTGGTAGGATTGAGCCTTTCATTGAAATAGGGCTTATCAAGGTCTCCTCTAGCTGTAGATAGGTGGGGTCTACTCTAGCTGTAGATAGGTGGGGTCTCCCCTAGCTGTAGATAGGTGGGGTCTCCTCTAGCTGTAGATAGGTGGGGTCTCCTCTAGCTGTAGATAGGTGGGGTCTCCTCTAGCTGTAGATAGGTGGGGTCTACTCTAGCTGGAGATAGGTGGAGTCTCCTCTAGCTGGAGATAGGTGGGGTCTCCCCTAGCTGTAGATAGGTGGGGTCTCCCCTAGCTGTGGATAGGTGGGGTCTCCCCTAGCTGTAGATAGGTGGGGGTCTCCTCTAGCTGTAGATAGGTGGGATCTCCTCTAGCTGTAGATAGGTGGGGTCTACTCTAGCTGGAGATAGGTGGGGTCTCCCCTAGCTGTAGATAGGTGGGGTCTCCCCTAGCTGTAGATAGGTGGGGTCTCCTCTAGCTGTAGATAGGTGGGGTCTCCTCTAGCTGGAGATAGGTGGGGTCTCCCCTAGCTGTAGATAGGTGGGGTCTCCCCTAGCTGAAGAAATGTGGCGTATCCCTTTAACCCAGTAAGGTTACCAGAGAGACCTGCGGTCACTCGTCCAGGCTTCCGGTTGAGAAATCAGACCAATCACAACAGCCGGTCAGTCTGACATCATACCGCCTGAGCTCATTACTATTCATGAGCTCGCCCAGTTGGGCTGGGTATAAAGGATTTTGACCGCCAGGCTCTCATTGGCTAGCTGTTAGCCAATCAGATTTAAGCAGCTTAGCTTGTTGAATATTAATGAGAACTGGCAGAAATCGAGCGGAGTCTTCCGGCAGGCTTTCTATACCACGCTAGAATGGCTTGAAACAAGGTAACCAAGGCATTTCCACAAAAAAATGTTAGAGTTCATGGTAGAACTTCAGACATTACCACAAAGTAATACGTGTGGCAGGGCACCTTTAATGCACAATGACGAGGTGTGAACATAATAATGGCAACTCCACTAAAATTATTTGAAACTGAAGTAACGAGTCAATTTTGTAAAATCTAAGGAGTAGAAAGTACCGATATTTGTGTTAAAAAAAATGTAAGGAGTAAATGTATTTTACTGTAAATGTAAAGTAAAATTATCTGAAAAATCTACTTGAGTACAGAAACAAAGTATTTGTATTTCGTTACTTCTCATCTCTGGTAACTGCAACTTGCTCAACACTGATTTGAATGGCCCTGACTTCCATCGAGGACAGTGGCGTTAATTCAATTCAATTTTGTTTATAGTATCAAATCATAACAGAGTTATCTCAAGACACTTTACAGATAGAGTTGGTCTAGACCACACTCTATAAATTCCAAAACCCCAACAATTACAGTAATTCCCAAGAGCAAGCATTAGCTTGTGTTAAGAAGATCTGCGTGTAGCCTCTAGCTCAGTTTCCATGTTCTGCACGCTGAGCAGCAGAGAGATTTTCTCACACTAATTAAAGCTGCAAACTTGTCGCCCAAATCAGCACTCGGAGAACACTTCAGAGAGAAATTCACTCACACCAAATGTGCGTGGGACAGCTCAGGAGTCTGCACACGCTCTGCTTTATAATTCCCTTTTCTTTAGGTGAAATCATCCCTGGCTCAGTGGTCCACTTATGTGTTATTAATTAAGCTTTCCCGCCTCGTCTCTGGGCCACCGAAGAGTTTTCCTCCCATAAGATAGTTTTATCTTCGGGAGATCTGAAACCCATGGGCGGAGAGAGGGGGTGGCTATCTTTCAGAAGCTGTAGCAGGATCCACTTTAAAGCTAGAAAGTGGTCTCATGTGAAGCTATGTTGTAGGGAATCCCTTTGGTACACTAGCCTGGTCCTACCAGACTCTGGTACATTTAATTTGTACAGAGAGTCTGGCCACTACGGCAGGTGTCAAACTCAAGGCATATTTCGCATATTTAGATCCTGCCTGCATTTAAAATTAGGTCCACAATAAATTTTGGCCCACTGAGTTTTTGTCACTTTTTCAGAGGGTTTTTTGTTACTTTATTCCAACTTTTTGTGGGTCTTTTTTTAATTATTTTTTTTCGATGTTTTTGTCGCTTTTGCTACCTTTTTCCGTTTTGTTTTTCTATGATCAATTAGGAACTTTTCTCTGACTTTTTTAGGGGCTTTATGTCGACCAAACTGTGAGAGTGAGAAGACTTTATGAGACCTTTTTTTTTATTTGACTTTTCTCTTAAATAAAAGCATGTCTATGAACATTGAATCCGGCCCTGAATGTGCTTCTCCTTTTCCAGTGTGACAGACACACACACACACAGACATATGCACACACACACACACAAATACACACACACACACACAGACACATGCACACACACACACACACACACACACACACACACACAGACCGACCTTCTCATTTCAATGCGTTTCCTTTTTATTTTCATGACTATTTACATTGTAGATTCTCACTGAAGGCATCAAAACTATGAATGAACACATATGGAATTATGTACTTAACAAAAAAGTGTGAAATAACTGAAAACATGTCTTATATTTTATATTCTTCAAAGTAGCCACCCTTTGCTTTTTTTTTTTTATTAAAGGGAAATAATTCCACTAATGAACCCTGACAAAGCACACCTGTGAAGGTAAAACCATTTCAGGTGACTACCTCATGAAGCTCATTGAGAGAACACCAAGGGTTTGCAGAGTTATCAAAAAAAGCAAAGGGTGGCTACTTTGAAGAATCTAAAATATAAGACATGTTTTCAGTTATTTCACACTTTTTTGTTAAGTACATAATTCCATATGTGTTCATTCATAGTTTTGATGCCTTCAGTGAGAATCTACAATGTAAATAGTCATGAAAATAAAGAAACACATTGAATGAGAAGGTGTGTCCTAACTTTTGGCCTGTACTGTGCACACACAAACAGACGCACACAGAAAAACAGACAGACAGAGAGACACACACACAGGGACCACAGTTTTAAATGAGCTGTATAGCTAACTCTGGTACAGGGCTTGAACTGTGCATGGTCCCTGACAAATAGACTAATAAAAAACACACACACAAGCACAGAGTCCAAGCCTCCCTCTCTAAAAGCAGTCGCTGGGTTTGCACATTGCGTTGTTGTGAGGGCTGCTAAGAGCTCGGCTCCATGCATCACTCATCCCTCCAGCGTAGAAGGAATTGGGAGGAAGAAGAAAGCTCTCTGGCACATAACGTACTCACTCACTCACTCACCAGCAGAAGAGAGGTCAACCCGACAACTCAGAAAAAAAAAAAGCCTTGTTTTCTGCCTCTGCTGCCCTCTCTATATGGGTTCAAGTCTCTGAGGTCTCAGCACTGGCTGCGTGAGCGTGTCTTTTTATTTTGGCTCCCATATTCTGCTCATTGTCAGGTTCATAATTGTATTTTAAGGATGTACCAGAATAGGTTTACATGGATTAATTTTCAAAAAACACCATATTTTTGTTGTACTGCACATTGCTGCAGCTCCTCTTTTCACCCTGTGTTCAGGTCTCTGTTTTAGCTACAGAGTGAGACCTCTTTTCTTCTTCTGTACTATCTTTGATTGCACATGCTCAGTAGCTCAGATCGTAGATCATGTCAGCTAGCTCCATAGACAGTAAAAGAAAGGTTGTTTCTCCACCTTCAGTCAGTTCCAAGGCAGGATCAGCTGGGAGACTTCTTCTAAACCAGGGAGCACATGGAAGTAGTTCTTTTGGAGATTATGGTGAACTAGTGTGTGTTGTAGCAGTGCTTTGCCATTGAGAACGAGCTAGCATGCTCTTTCTAGCATGCTAACGGTTGCGGTTAGCCAGCTCG
This sequence comes from Perca flavescens, assembly GCF_004354835.1. Classification (NCBI taxonomy): domain Eukaryota; kingdom Metazoa; phylum Chordata; class Actinopteri; order Perciformes; family Percidae; genus Perca; species Perca flavescens. The sequence continues at coordinate 1,064,320 of NC_041345.1, read as the reverse complement.
TTTCAGCTAGTGATGTAGAAAGCCGTGCAGATTTTGACCAGCTCACCAGGAGACTGAAGGCAGGACACATTCAGAAACCAGATCTGCCATGGGACCTTTAAAGAGTGTTTTGGTGGACTCTGCTGCGCTAATATGCCCAGAGAAAAAAAGAGAAGTTTGAGAACGTGCCACCTGACATAAAATGAATATTGAGCAGAATTGAGTTCATCCTATTGGTCCATGGCCCTCCTCAACAGTCCCTGTTTCTCATGTAGCCCCTTGGGGAAATGGCCAACCCCTGGTTTAAAGAAATGCCAATAAACCAGAGCATGTCTTCCTCCTATCCCAGAATGCTGTGCTAGTCAGACCCTCCTCCGCAGCATTTTGGAGGAAGGTCTAACTATGCGAGACTAGCCGTAGTATAATCAGTCCTTCCAGAAAAATTTTGAGTTTTTTTGTGATTGTTGCGGGGCAAAAATCTTTAATTATGCGGCACTTTTTCTTAAAAAAATGCGATGGAATATGCGGGATATTTATGCAATTTTAGGCGATGAAATTGTGGCAACTTACAAAAACTGCTGTTTGATGAAAAAGAGGAAAAAAAGTAAACCCAACATTTTTCAACTTTCTGCTAAGATATATTATGGGACTTTTTTGCAATGAAAATGCGGGGATTATGAAAGCATGCAAGCCCCGCATATTTTGAGTGGAAATCGTCAATTTATGCGGCAAAAGTGCGGCATATTTGAAAAGAATTGGCCGATTATGCTTTGAATTATGCGACTGCATAATCACGTTTTTCTGGAGGGACTGATTAATGTTGAAGCCCTTGTCCTTGTGTCTGTGTTTATTTTTGCAACAGTAAACTGCAGAATGCAATGCACATAGCCCAAAGTGCACATATTAAATATGTATGGATGTAGACAAACAACACAAATGTGTCTCAGAAACAATGTGCTGAATGAAACCCAAACAGCCACCAGCGGTGTGTTGGTGCAGATCTAGCCAAAGCTCATTTGTCCTAAATGGATTCCACTAAACTTTGCCCGTGTTTGACCCCGAGTCTCTGCCTAGTGTTGATTTTGATTTGCCGTCACCTGATGTACCTTTTGACCGCTGCCTTGGTTTTTTTAAGATCATTTTTTAGGCTTTTCTGCTCTCAATCTTGACAGGACAGCTAGGTGAGAAAGGGGAGAGAAAGAGAGGGAAGACATGCAGGAAATCATCACAGGTTGGATCCAAACTCTGCACCTCTGAGTCGAGGCATAAACCTCTCAGCACACGTGCGCCTGCTCCACCCACTGAGCCAACCCGGCCACACGCTGCCTGTTTTTGATGCCCCGTGTTTTTTTTTGGAAACCGTTGTCTGTTTGTTGTACCGCTGTTAAACAATAAATCGCTTTTTTTACCTTTTACGTCTACGTCCTGCATGCTGAGTCCCCTCTTTGCCCAGCCTGACTACATTAAAGTGAAATTCAGATAATTAAAACATTTGTTTTCAGCAGGAACATAGAACATAAGAAGTGAAATAAAAACCGCTAAATTAGAAAGTTATTAAATAACAAGAATTACTTAAAATAAAACAACCTGTAGAATGCAATGCAATAAATTAATTCGCTTTTTGTGCATGTATTCAATATTTATATATATTTATATAATCAATGTTCTGTTCTGTTTCAGACTGATCTTATGAAGTGGCGTCAAGTCTTATGCAATTATTGGCGTGTTATCAAGACACATACTCGCTTTTCAGCATGTTTATCAACGCCATTTAGCCTCCATTGACTTACATTACCTTGCGATTGTGTGTAAATTGACGCAGTAGTAAGTAGTATGAAAGGGGGAAAATTAGCACAGGGAGGTTGGTCGGGGGGGAGGATGGGTCAGACACAGGACCTTCACCCAGGAGACAAGGGATTGGGTCCCGCGTGTCACGTTTCCTAAACCCAACCTCAATTTCAATTCTCAAAATAGAAAACCTCAATTCACAGTATTACTTAAAGAACATCTAGCTGAGCAGAACTCTGTATTGGATAATACTTAATGAATGCTGTTACTATCATTGAGGGTTCTCTGTGTGCATTTGCTTGGTCATATTATTAGTGAACAATATCCTAATCTCATCTCTACGGTCTGTGAATAATTTAAACTAGGTCCTGTGTTGTGTTGAATGTGGTATTGTTATTTTTTTTGTTTTTCTTTCAGTGATGTATTGAATGTTGTTTTCTGGTGGTTGTTTTTATTATGATGCACGTCAATGTATAGCTGTTGTTGTGGGTGGACTCCAGGACAAATTTTTTTTTCTTTTATTTATTTCATTCATTTAAAACAAATGCAGCAACAGCATTTAACATGAATGAAAAGGAGCAGAAAGAAGTAAAACTTATGTCTTCCCCTTATCAACACAATATCATTTACAGTTCCAAGTCATTTGAGTCGTCTCTTTTTCTAAGACGTCAAAATAAATCAATAAAGTTGATCTGCTACTCCGCAGTATTATATTTCTGCAACATTGATAATTTAACACACTTCTTAAAACACATAAATGGACTTTGAAGTTTTAATTCTACAATCAAGACTGTTCCACAAACTGACTCCTTTGATTGTGACTAGGGCTGTCAATCGATTAAAAAATTTAATCGAATTAATTACATACTCTGTGATTAATTAATCGAAATTCATCGTATACATGATTAACGGTGCCTGAACCGATACTTTTTAAGAAAATAAGAAAAGAAAAAAGAAGGGTACTAAACAACAGTCGGTGACATTAAAGAAGGGCTTGTTTATTGCTAAGGCCATATGGTCCAAATTAAATGATTTCATAATAATCTATAACAATAACAATAACTTATTTCACTAGTAAATTGCTGTTGAACGACAAAAACAACCACCAGATGGGAAAAGGACATTTACAATAACTTCAAATGCACCACGAGGCTGTAGTTTACCAGTTTCATTGAACGCACCGTGTTGTTTTTTAGTTGTTAGCCTAGAAATCTAGACGCACCCTAGTGGCAGCTGGCTGGTCAGGCTAGCAGACTGTTACATACCGGCGTTGAATCCTCTACAGTAAAACACAGTCAAACTTTACACCGTTTAACGTTAGCTGTTAGCATTTTAACAGTGTTTAATCCAGCTACTAGCTAGCGCTAGGCTAATGTTAGCTGCTGTTGGGTATAGTGTTAACTAGCGTCAGGTGCAGCGGTGTTTGTGTTGCCTGTATCGTCCGTCTCAGAGCATCAGAGAGAAGAGCAGACATATCAGGGCACCAGATTTCGGTAGCCAGGGTTGGCAGGAAGAAGGAACAAGTAGCTAAATGTTCCCATCAATGATCCAGGCAACATGTCCTCGTCTCCCTCCTTCATTTTACAGTCCAATGGGGGCTAGAACTTCTCCGGGTCAAACCTCAATATGGAATGGATTAATCTGCCTTATTTTTTTTAACGCGTTAATTTTTTCAGATTAATTAATCGAAATGAACGCGTTATTTTGACAGCCCTAATTGTGAAACATTTTTCCTTTACAGCCGATTGGAACCTGGGTTTAGTAAAAACCTCAGTACCTTTTAGTTCATATTTACTTTTCCTTACAGAATCTATTGTGCAAATTGTTTGGTAAACTTTCCAGATGGGCTTTATACATGGTTTTTGGCAGGTTAAACTCTACTAATTAATTAAATTTCAGTGTTTTTAGTTGTATGAATAAAGGATTAGTTCGATCTCTGTATCCACTTCTACAAGATTAGCTGTGGCTACGGCCTCAGCTAATGGAGATCCCAATAAATCAAATCAAAACCGTAGCTTTCTTCTTCTCACGATAACAAGCCACGTAGCGTGCACTTAACATGATTTTCAAAACTCTGCACCAAAATTATTCATTATTTTTATTCAGAAACTCAACTGTCTTGTCTTGTAAACCCGGAAAATACCAATAAACAATCATTAAAATCAACTCAAGTGATGATGGGATCGAGCTGGCTGCAGGACGACTCAATTAAAAACCACCATGAACAGTTTTTAATGTTCAATCGAACTATATACTCGAGATTCTGCACAATTAGGCCGGGATTCGGTCACCCTAATAACACGCCACTTGGCTTTAGGAAAGTGGGCGTGTATGTTTATGCGAAGTCATGATGTCATGTTATCTGTTTCTACGGTAACGCCTATGGCAACTAAATCATAATCGATTCCAGGGGAAACGGAGCGAAAGCAGAAGATGCAGAAAATCCATCGTGTGTTCTTCTTGACAAATTAAATAAATATCAGACTGACTGACTGACTGACTGACTGACTGACTGATGTGGGATGTGCATTCTTCTTAGGAAACGACGTAGGATTGTGAAGATCCAGGACTTAGCCAAAGAATTTGAACGACAACTTCTCAGCCCCTCCCCCCTTTCCGCTAAAGCCTAAAACTGTCTCCTAAGCCCCTCCCCCCTCAAGGGAGAATGAATGCGTGTGCATGAGCAGAGATTGACATGCAGTTAGACACTCCCCACCCCCTGGCACTGATTGGTGCATCTGAACAGTTAGACAACCCCCTGGCCCTGATTGGTGCACCTGAACAGAGAGCTGTGGATTTTTGTAAATCTCCCTCCAGGCTGTAGGTGGAGCCAGAGGAGCTGGATTTATTTTAATGACCTGCTTCATGTAGTTCTACTGGAACATAGGGTCAGTTTCAGCAGATATGACAGAAAGGGAGTTTTAGAAGACTTACCTACTGCACCTTTAATCGGGAAAGAATCAAATCGGGACAGAAGCTAATCTCCCCAGCCTTATTAAATATGTTTGTCTGTAGCATATGCAGTAGATGAACATGACAACATGTATCTGTGTAAGAAAAGAAACAGCCAACAGTGGTGTGATTGTGCCAAAAGAAAGCCCTCAGATCTATCCAAAGCTCATTATGTGTCCTGATTGGATCTCACTTAATGTCACATTCTGGACCTGACAGCCGGTCGGCCGATGCACTGACCCGACTAACTTGTCTCCTGCAGGATAAGGAGACAGAGAGCCGGACCGAGAGGACGTTGGGACATTGGGAGAGAGGGATGGCTGTGGAGGGCAAGCCTGGTGTGAAAAGCAGCAGCTCCATCGTCCCCTGCTTCCTGTTTGTGGAGGTAAGAGATGCAACCAGTCACATCGCTCGCTGCCTTTCGCTCGGAGAAAATGAGTCAACGAGGGCTGCAAGCAAGGGAGTAACTTTGGGTTCAACGTGTGTGTGTGTGTGTGTGTGTGTTGCCTTCAGTGTGTGTGTGTGTTGCCTTCAGTGTGTGTGTGTCTCTGTGTGTGTGTGTGTTGCCTTCAGTGTGTGTGTGTGTCTCTGTGTGTGTGTGTGTTGCCTTCAGTGTGTGTGTGTGTTGCCTTCAGTGTGTGTGTGTGTTGCCTTCAGTGTGTGTGTATGTTGCCTTCAGTGTGTGTGTGTGTTGCCTTCAGTGTGTGTGTATGTTGCCTTCAGTGTGTGTGTATGTTGCCTTCAGTGTGTGTGTGTTGCCTTCAGTGTGTGTGTGTGTGTGTGTGTTGCCTTCTGTGTGTTTGTGTTGCCTTCAGTGTGTGTGTGTGTTGCCTTCAGTGTGTGTGTGTGTGTTGCCTTCAGTGTGTGTGTGTGTGTTGCCTTCAGTGTGTGTGTTGCCTTCAGTGTGTGTGTGTTGCCTTCAGTGTGTGTGTGTTGCCTTCAGTGTGTGTGTGTTGCCTTCAGTGTGTGTGTGTGTTGCCTTCAGTGTGTGTGTGTGTTGCCTTCAGTGTGTGTGTGTGTGTGTGTGTTGCTTTCATTGTGTGTGTGTGTGTGTTGCCCTCAGTGTGTGTGTATGTTGCCTTCAGTGTGTGTGTGTGTTGCCTTCAGTGTGTGTGTGTCTGTGTGTGTGTTGCCTTCAGTGTGTGTGTGTGTGTGTGTGTGTGTGTGTTGCCCTCAGTGTGTGTGTATGTTGCCTTCAGTGTGTGTGTGTGTTGCCTTCAGTGTGTGTGTGTCTCTGAATGTGTGTTGCCTTCAGTGTGTGTGTCTCTGTGTGTGTGTGTGTGGTATGCCTTCAGTGTGTGTGTGTGTGTGTGTGTGTGTGTGTGTGTTACCCTCAGTGTGTGTGTTGCCTTCAGTGTGTGTGTGTATGTCTCTCTCTGTGTGTGTGTGTGTGTGTGTGTGTGTGTATGTCTCACTCTGTGTGTGTGTGTGTGTGTGTGTGTGTCTCTCTCTGTGTGTGTGTGTGTATATATATATATATATATATATATATATATATATATATATATATATATATATATATGTATGTATGTGTATATATGTATATATGTATGTATGTATGTATGTATGTGTATATATGTATATATGTATGTATGTATATATATATATGTATGTATATGTGTGTGTATATGTATGTATATGTGTGTGTATATGTGTATGATACAGTCCGTCTGTCCAATCAGGAGGCTCCGTGCTCTGCTAGCTAGGCCCTACCTGTTCCGGTAGAAGTTAATGCTGTTGTGCTTCATGATTTGTTGAAGTGTTTTTCTATTTGCTGTTGTGATTTGCCCCCTACAGCTACAGAATAGATATTTGGCAGCTGCTATGTTTACAAAAATGGTATGGTACAAAAATACGGAGCAATAATAGATTTTAACAGGTCAAAGATAAGCACAGTTCATAGTATATTTGTGTAAGTAGATAGAGCCTATACTGAATACCCTTCACCTGCCTTTTAGTAAGAGATGTTGTAAATGAGAAAAAAAGTGATTTAATGTGAAAATTTTCTCTGACTCCTCTTTAAATACAAAACAGGATGTGGACTCTACAGGATGATTGTTTTCCTCCGCAACCACCATTTTTTCCCAAATGATGCAGGCATTCTGTTATCAGTTGGCTTGAAATAGTGCTTATTAGGTATATTTCTCAGCCCCTTAGGTTTGGGCTGAGCCCTAAATGTTTACACTGTCTGGCTCTGCTCACATCTCTACAACCAAAGCCACAGTGGTAAATATTTCAGGCTCAGCAAACACGCTCTGCAGCACCTCCATTTGTTTTCTGGCGTGTCGAACATTTTCCTGCGTGTTTGTGATTCGTCGAGGTGGTTGCAGTGGTCACAGCACGGACATTTGAGAGTGGAGGTTTTTTAGCAGCAGCACTGTGGGCTTTAGAGCCGTAGTGTTCGGATTTCCCCCTTTCTGGTCTACCTATCCCTGCCTCTGCTCAATTATTTTTAGTCCCAGTGTGGACAAAATGCCCCCAAAGTGATCATTTCTACTTCACCAATAGACCATATATTACATACCTAAAATAGAAGTAGTTTAAAGTAAGTAAAGAGCTGTAACGTAAACAGTCTATGGTGCGATAGAACGATAAATCCGAGCAGCAGCTGCTGGTTGTATTTAGCCACTACAGAGCTCCGGGACACCGGCTATCAGCGGTAGTTCTTAAAGTATCCATATTCTGCTCATTTTCAGGTTCATAACTGTATTTTGAGGTTGTACCAGAATAGGTTTACATGGTTTAATTATCATGAAACACCATATTTTTGTTGTACTGCACATTGCTGCAGCTCCTCTTTTCACCCTGTGTTCAGGTCTCTGTTTTAGCAACAGAGTGAGACCTCTTTTCTTCTTCTTCTTCTTCTTTTGTACTATCTTTGATTGCACTCGCACATGCTCAGTAGCTCAGATGTAGATCATGTCAGCTAGCTCCATAGACAGTAAAAGAAAGGCTGTTTCTCCAGTCACTAACAAGGCAGGATCAGCTGGGAGACTTCTTCTAAACCAGGGAGCACATGGAAGTAGTTCTTTTGGAGATTATGGTGAACTTGTGTGTGTTGTAGCAGTGGTTTGCTATTGAGAACGAGGTAGCATGCTAACGCTAGAAGAAGATTAGCTCGGACTTATTGGCACAAAAATAATTCCATGTGCAAATATTAATCTATTTAATTCGACAGTCAAACAATAAATTAATTGCCAACTATTTTTGATAATCAGTTTTGAGTCACTTTTTTTATGGAAATGTGAATGTTTTTAAAGAAAAGACAGCTCACGCTCTCACATTTTTCTTCTGACTGGCTAGTAGTCCTTACCTAGGTACTGTCAGGGCCCTCATACTCTGCTTCTGACTGGCTAGTAGTCCTTACCTAGCTACTGTCAGGGCCCTCATACTCTGCTTCTGACTGGCTAGTAGTCCTTACCTAGGTACTGTCAGGACACGCCCTCATACTCTGCTTCTGACTGGCTAGTAGTCCTTACCTAGGTACTGTCAGGGCCCTCATACTCTGCTTCTGACTGGCTAGTAGTCCTTACCTAGCTACTGTCAGGGCCCTCATACTCTGCTTCTGACTGGCTAGTAGTCCTTACCTAGGTACTGTCAGGACACGCCCTCATACTCTGCTTCTGACTGGCTAGTAGTCCTTACCTAGGTACTGAGCATGTGTGACTCCCAACAATGATGTTACAGCAGTGAGATGTCTCACTCTGTAGCTAAAACAGAGACCTGAACACAGGGTGAAAAGAGGAGCTGTAGCACAACAAAAATATGGTGTTTTCTAAAAATTAAACCACATAAACCTATTCTGGTACAATCTCTAAATCCAATTATGAACCTGAAAATGAGCATAATATGAGAACTTTAAAGAAAAGACTCTCACATCTTTCAGGCACACACACAGAAAATATACAATATAGAAAAATGAAATGCAGTCGGGGCTTTAACAGCAGCAGTTAGCACTCTGCAGGGAGGGCTGTCTAAACATGTTCTGTGGACAGGCAATGATGTAAAAAGTCCAGAATATTATTCTCAATTTAGACAAAATCTGGCATGTTGACTCATGTTGATGCGAGTTGTAAACCAGGCCACTGAGTCACATGTGGAACATCTCGTTACTGCTTCTGTTGCTAACCCAAAATCACACAGCGCTCTCTCCTTCTCGCTCCTCTGTTACAGTAGGAGTTCATTCAGGCATCAAGAACAATGCAGAATTGGTGGCATGTATGTTTACATGCACACCAATAATATTCCACTATTATTGAGAATATGACAATATTCAGAATTTTATCCAGGTTATGTAAACCACATTTTCCTGTTTGGATATTCAGAATAAGGCCTTTTTCAGAATATAGCATTTTCTGATTAAAACATGGGGTATTCTGGTACTATTCAGGTTTTAGAGGCATTCTTTGGACATGTTTACAGTACATTCAGAGTATGCGTCTCAATCAGGGTTTTTACTGCAGGCTTACAGTCAGCTCTGTGTGCTGCTGTACACAAACCAACCAGCCAACAGTTTGCAGGGCTACAGACCCGAAAAGAAGGAGAAACACAGCTACTTTTAAACATTATCACATACACACACGCACGCGCGCACACACACAGACACACACAAACACACACACACACACACACACACACACACACACACACACACACAGAGATACAGACAAACACACACTTGGCAGCATGGTGGCCGAAGGTTCTGTGTTTGAATCCAGGTGGTTCCGGGGCCTTTGTGGAGTTTGCATGTTCTCCCCATGTTTGCTCCGGGTGCTCCGGTTTCCCCCACCATCAAAAACATGTACTAGGTTCTCCAGTCAGTGCCCTTGATCAAGGCACTGGCTCAGATCTGGAGTTGGTCCCCGGGCGCTGCTCCCTTGAGGGATGGGTTAAATGCAGAGAATGAATTTCGCTACATGTACACTACCGGTCAAAAGTTTGGGGTCACTTAGAAATTTCCATTCCAGACAGAATACCAGCAGAGATCAGTTGCATTGTTTTTTTTTAACCAGGGCAGCAGTTTTCAGATTACATTATGTTCTTACATAATTGCAAAATGGTTCTCGACTGTTGTAGACAGAAGTGGCTGAAGAAATGCTTGAAATTCATGTTTTTTGGTCTAAACGTCATACCCAAATTAAAAGTGGTACGGCTCCCATATACTTTGACACTCAGGGGTGTGCCTGATATCATTGGAAAGGAAACACTCAAGTTGTGTCAGGGTGATTCTAGGCCTTACTGACAGAGTTACAGAGGCTAGAATGGAGATTTTTTATTTCTGTCCAAGTTATAAATCTGTAAAATTATTAAAATACACTGCTGTAAACACATCTGACAGGTGAGAGACAACACAGCATTAGCCACGTCTCAGCTTACTACAGAAACAAATTCAGAAGCTAAAAGACTCAAAAATGGATTTTATATGAATTCTTTTCTACAAATATGTCTGTGCGTTTTTTATTTCTATTTGAAAAGTGCAAATAAAAAAGCCAAAAAACTACAAAATACAACACTTCTCAAATACACAAACAAACCCACATCAATCACCTTTCCAATGATATCAGGCACACCCCTGAGTGTCAAAGTATATGGGAGCTGTACCACTTTTAATTTGGGTATGACGTTTAGACCAAAAAGCATGAATTTCAAGCATTTCTTCAGACACTTCTTTCTACAACAGTCGAGAACCATTTTGCAATTATGTAAGCACATAATGTAATCTGAAAACTGCTGCCCTGGTTAAAAAGAACAATACAACTGATCTCAGCAGGTATTGTGTCTGGAATGGAGTGGAATGGAAATTTCTAAGTGACCCCAAACTTTTGACCAGTAGTGTACGTGTATGTGACAAATAAAGTACCTTTACTTTACACACACACTCACACACACACAGACACACACAGAGAGAGCCTTCCACAGGGAAACACCTTGGAAAGGCTGCCCGTGTCTGTTGCCAGTGATCACACCTCCAGTGGCATACTGTCCTGTCTCCCCCATGCATGATTCAACCCCTGCAGCGTTTTGCTGTGAATCTCTGAGCCACTCTGCTGCCTGAAACTCACATTCATTCATTCATTCATTCAAGAGGACAACACACATTAGTCCACATTTCACTAAAAATGTGCCGGTGTTAGCCAGCCAGGGTTGTGACAAAACAATCTGAGTACAAGTGAATATTTCATGCATGTCCAGAGCTGACTATAAAATCGCCAACTATTTTGATAATAGACCTTTTTCACAGCAGACATGTTGACTTGTCATAGTAGGAAAAGCACAGGTGTATTCAAAACCATTACTGATGGCTGCATTCCACTTAGGAGAGGTCCTGGTATTAAACCATTAATGATGGTCTCTCCTAAGTGGAATGCAGCCATCATTAATGGTTAAATACCAGGGTCTCTCCTATACAAGGAGTTCTCAGGTTCTATGGTTTTCACTTCACAGGTGTGCTTAGTCGGGGTTCATTAGTGGAAGTTTTTTTTTCCCTTTTCCCTTACCTGAAAACCATTTCAGGTGACTACCTCATGAAGCTCATTGAGAGAACACCAAGGATTTGCAGAGTTATCAAAAAAAGCAAAGGGTGGCTACTTTGAGGAATCTAAAATATAAGACATGTTTTCAGTTATTTCACACTTTTTTGTTAAGTACATAATTCCATATGTGTTCATTCATAGTTTTGATGCCTTCAGTGAGAATCTACAATGTAAATAGTCATGAAAATACAAAGGAAACACATTGAATGAGAAGGTGTGTCCAAACTTTTGGCCTGTATTGTACGTCACACACTACAACACACTGGACACCCTTGGGTATGACCAGGCCAGTTGGACGACTAGCTTGTTTTGAGTGATTTAAGGCTTTTATGGCTTGTGGTACGAAAGAGAATTTGGATCTGTTCTTGGTCAGAAACGATGCATAGATGGCAGTAGTTTAAAATGTGATGCCAGGGCGTGTGTGTGCAGTCACATACAATGTTATTGTATACATTGTACATTGTAAATGTGTTCATTGCTCGGTAGTGTTATCCCAAGTAACTTGCTGGCTGTTAAACTACTGTTTCTCTGATTGTCTTTTTCTGAGACTCAGTGGCATTTCCGAACCAGCAGATAATACAGCAAGTTAAAACACCTTCAATAAAAGCAGCATCAAATATTTGTGTGTGTGCGTGTCTGTGTGTGTCTCTGTGTGTGTGTGTGTGTGTGTGGGTGTGTCTCTCTGTGTATGTGTGTGTGTTTATTTTGTATTTGTATTTATTATAAGGACCCCCATTAGCTGACACCTAAACGACCAGCTAGTCTTCCTAGGGTCCTGGGGTGTGTGTGTGTGTGTGTGTCTCTGTGTGTGTTTGTGTGTGTGTGTCTCTGTGTGTGTCTTGTGTGTGTGTGTGTGTGTTGTGTGTGTCTTGGTGTGTGTGTGTGTGTGTGTGTGTGTGTGTGTGTGTGTGTGTCTCTGTGTGTGTGTGTGCGTGCGACAGTGATCCATACGACCCTCTCTTTTGTTTAGCCCCTGCACCTCATCAGCAGTTACCATGGAAACCACTCAGCCAGACTCCTTCCCGCTCCGTATCTCGCCGCTTTCATCCCGCCTCGACCAATCACAGGTCCCAACCTCTCCTCTCCGAGCACTCGGCCATCTTGTTTATTTGAACATGTAACAAAAATAAAATATATATATACTGTATATATATAAAATTAAAACAACAGATAAATAAGGCTTCCTAAGGCAGATGCTGAGAGCACCAGGGTCTTTATTATTTTTTATTTTTTGGTAATTCAGCGTAATCTACCAAAATTGTTATAAATATTTCAAATAAGAAATTCCCATGTTCAAAAAGGAGCAGGAAGAAGTTCATAAACTAACTTTTCTAGTCCTACCCCCTTTCTCTATTTGAGTGTGGCAACACTGCTTATGGGAGGTCATCCACAAAAGCCTATATGGTCAGAACAAAGGGACGTCCGACTAGTGGGCTGTAGGACCAAAGGGAATTTTTCGGGTTATTGAGAGCTCGGAACAATGGAGCATCGGAGAAATGGGCGGTCCCCACAGATAGCTCGCCACTTGGCTTAAGAAAAGTGGCCGTGTATTTTAATGTGAAGTCATGATGTCATGTTGACCCTAGATTTTTGGAGATCTTCTTCTACTTGATTTTGTATTTTTAGTTTCATAGCATAAAAGCTCTAAATGTGACGAATGTTTTATTAATTTCATGTTATTACAGTACAATCACACTTCAGAAACATGTTTTATTAAGTTCAGGTAACGTTCCTTAGTAAATACTTCAAATCCACACTGATTTTTCGTTATATGGCCCTGAAGTTGGCATTAAATCTCATCCCAGGTGGTGTTAAAAATGTCTTAAAGTGTCCATATTATGCTCATTTTAAGGTTCATAATTGTATTTAGAGGTTGCAACAGAATAGTTTACATGTGTTAATTATCAAAAAACACCATATTTTTGTTTATACTGCACATTGCTGCAGAGGTAAGGACTACATGCCCAGTAGCTAGGTAAGACTACATGCTCAGTAGCTAGGTAAGACTACATGCTCAGTAGCTAGGTAAGACTACATGCTCAGTAGCTAGGTAAGACTACATGCTCAGTAGCTAGGTAAGACTACATGCTCAGTAGCTAGGTAAGGACTACATGCTCAGTAGCTAGGTAAGACTACATGAGCTAGCTAGCTGTTTCTACAACTTCAGTCAGTACAAGGCAGGATAAGCTGGGATACTTCTTCTAAACTGGGGATCCCCTGTTTTTACATATTACACACACATAAACAGACACAGACACACACACACAGACACTCACACTCACACTTGTCCATCGTGTACGATGATGACGCTTGCTCCAGGGGTGGGGGTAGGGGGGTGTGTTCAGCGACATTGTGTTCGCTGGTGCCACTTCTCGTGGGCGTAGAGTCCGATCCTTGAGCCGCACACTCGTCCGCAGATGGAGCAGGATAAATCCAGATGGAGCAGGATAAACCAGATGGAGCAGGAGAAACCAGATGGAGCAGGAGAAACCAGATGGAGCAGGAGAAACCAGATGGAGCAGGATAAACCAGATGGAGCAGGATAAACCAGATGGAGCAGGAGAAACCAGATGGAGCAGGATAAACCAGATGGAGCAGGATAAACCAGATGGAGCAGGAGAAACCAGATGGAGCAGGGGAAACCAGATGGAGCAGGAGAAACCAGATGGAGCAGGAGAAACCAGATGGAGCAGGAGAAACCAGATGGAGCAGGGGAAACCAGATGGAGCAGGATAAACCAGATGGAGCAGGATAAACCAGATGGAGCAGGAGAAATCAGATGGAGCAGGGGAAACCAGATGGAGCAGGATAAACCAGATGGAGCAACCAGATGGAGCAGGGGAAACCAGATGCCAAGGGGGTACCAGCCTCCCGCTGGTGTCTCTGGATGCGCCTCTCGGTTCGGCGGTCTTGGCTGATTTGGTGTATCTGAGAGACTACTTTAGCACAGGTAACCTGCCAGGCTGATCTATCAAGTGCCAGAGATTCATGCCGCGTGAGAGGGATGTTCGCTCGCTTTAGGAGGTCCCTGTTTTAGTCCGTAAAACGCCGCTTTTGCCCTCCGGCGGAGCGTTTAGCGCCCATTAGTTGACTGTGAAGGACTTGACGGGGCAGGCGGTGTTCAGGCATGCGTATGGTGTGCCCTATCCAGCGCAGATGTTTTTTGGCCATCGCTGCTTTCATACAAATTGAGTCAGTGTTGCTGAGAATGTCTGTATGGGGGATTCGATCTTCAAGCTGAGGATCTTCTGTAGGCAGCGGTTATGGAAGGCCTCTAGGTTGGTGATGTGCTGGCGGTATGGGGTCCAAGACTCTGCCCCATAAAGCAGAGTGGAGAGACATACCGCGTTGTAAACAGCCACCTTGGTGCTGATCTTCAGATTACGGTTTTCAAAAACCCTGCTGCGTAGGCGACCGAAAGATGATGAGGCTTTATTTTTCCGGGTGTGTACTTCTGTGTCAAGGGAGCAACATGAGGACAAAGTGGAGCCGAGGTAAGTAAAGTGGTCCACTGTTTTAAGTGGAACACCATTTATGTGAAAACTGGGGGGTGTGGGGGCGGGGGTAGTGAGATGGGACATGACCTCGGTTTTTTGAGTGTTTACCTGTAGGCCAAAGGATTGGTACAGACTGGATATTGTGTTAAGAGCGTGCTGCATAGAGTCCGGGCTGTGAGCTAAGACGGCACAGTCATCAGCATACTGAAGCTCACAGATTTGGCGGGTCTTTGTCTTTGTGTGGGCCTGGAGCCGACGGATGTTGAAAAGACTTCCGTCAAGTCGGTATTCCACGTGGACGCCGTCGTCATGTCCCATGACACGATGGAAGAGGCAGGTGATGGCAGAAAGGAGGATGTTAAAGAGCATCGGAGCCAAGACACAGCCTTGCTTCACCCAAACGTTTACTTCGAAAAACTCTGACTGGAGTTCTCCCGTGAGCACTCTGGCTTGCATCCCGTCATGGAACTGCTGCAGGATGTGGAGAAACTTAGGCAGTACCCCAAGTTTGGAGCGGAGTTTCCAGAGCAGTTCACGCTTGATGGAGTCGAAAGCTTTGCTGAGGTCGATGAAGGCTACGTAGAGGTCTTTGTGATGTTCTCGGCTCTTCTCCTGCAACTGCCTCAAGACAAAAACCGGAAGCCACGCTGTGTTTCCGGAAGCACAGCTTCCGAGATGTGCTCAACCAGTCTGCTGAGCATGATCTTGGCCAGGACTTTCCCTGCGACGGAGAGGAGAGATATCCCACGGCTGTTGCCGCAGACTGCTCTGTCTCCTTTCTGTTTGTAAACGACCACGATGTTTCCGTCCTTCCAGTCCTGCGGGAGGGTCCCATGTTCCTAGAAGTTTTGGATCAGGAGGTACACATGGAGGACACACGGAGGATACACCCTCACGCGTCCTCCATGTTTGAAAACCTCCTGCAGGGATTCCATCGGGTCCAGCACTTTTGTTGTTCTTCATCCCGGCAATAGCTTGCCGGAGTTCTGAGTAAAGTGGAGGAGTGTCCAAGCATGTGATTGGTGGCAGGTCGTGGAGATAATCCAGAATATGTGGGTCGACAGGGTTGGTGTGGTTGAAGAGACTCTCAAAATGATTGGCCCAACGGGCAAGAATCTTGTGGCGGGCCTTAAAGAGCATGGACCCGTCAGCTGATTGGACTGGGGCACACACACACACACACACACACACACACACACACACACACACACACACACACACACAGATTAAATATCCTTCCTTCTCAAACACTGATTCTCTCGTTACTCAGGTCTTCATAATGTGGGTGTGATCATCTCCTCTTCCATCATCTAAATTAAGCAGCCAATCCTCCTCCTATTATACCCTGAGGTCCTTATCTTCAAAATGTAAAAACACTCTTTAAATCTTCCCTTGCCGTCAGTTTTCGAGGTTTTGGTCGACATTTTTATAACTATACCTGACATTTTTGAAGATTTTCCATATGATTTTGTCCATTTTTTTCAATGTTTTTGGAGCTATTTTCAACATTATTTCATCAATTATTTTCTTTAAATGCTATAACATTTTAGCCTGGTCCTACCAGACCCTGGTACTTTAGCCTGGTCCTACAAGACTCTGGTCCATTACCCTGGTCCTACCAGACTCTGGTCCACTAGCCTGGTCCTACCAGACTCTGGTCCGTTAGCCTGGTCCTACCAGACTCTGGTCCATTAGCCTGGTCCTACCAGACTCTGGTACTTTAGCCTGGTCCTACCAGGCTCTGGTACATTAGTCTGGTCCTACCAGGCTCTGGTACATTAGTCTGGTCCTACCAGACTCTGGTCCATTAGCCTGGTCCTACTAGACTCTGGTACACTAGCCTGGTCCTACCAGACTCTGGTACACTAGCCTGGTCCTACCAGACTCTGGTACATTAGCCTGGTCCTACCAGACTCTGGTCCATTAGCCTGGTCCTACCAGACCCTGGTCCATTAGCCTGGTCCTACCAGACTCTGGTACTTTAGCCTGGTCCTACCAGACTCTGGTACATTAGTCTGGTCCTACCAGACTCTGGTACACTAGCCTGGTCCTACCAGACTCTGGTCCATTAGCCTGGTCCTACCAGACTCTGGTACTTTAACCTGGTCCTACCAGACTCTGGTCCATTAGCCTGGTCCTACCAGACTAATTAAAGTTACATTTCCAGCCAATAGGAACACTTGGAGTTGATGGTGGAGGTAAATATTCATGAAAAAGGACGAGTTGGTGAACAGGTAACACAGATTTAGAGAATGGACAACTAAACACGTTACACACTGGGGCTTCAACATGGATGTGTACAACTAGGGTGACCAGATGAGAATGGGTAAAATTCGGGGCGAGACCAGGGGTGGGGGGGGTGTAACATGAATTTCAAAACTCAGACCAACTGACCGTCATGTCTGCACTTTAACATCAGCAACATCCAATCAAATCACTCCTTCTCTTGGCTGCTACTTCTACTCAGCCTGAGTTCATGATTTTAATGACTTTTTTTTACTCCGGTGATGACAGGAGCTGCATGCTGCAGGACGACTCAGTTAAAAGCCACCATGAACAGTTTTTAATGTTCAATCAGACTATCAGTCTGAACTTATGTATATTGTGTTGGATATTTTATAACGTTTTTAAATGCTATTATGTTTTTAAAATTGTTTTTATTGACTTTTTTTTTTTATATATATATATATATATATATATATATATATATATATAATTATAATTCCCTCGAAGCACTGGCAGACACGAGTGGTTTTCTTGCTACAGATTTATTTGAAGCTTCTTCTCCAAATCCACCGTGAAAACTAAACACACAGTATAACGAGAAAATAAAGACTACATTAGCTTAATATGAACATACAATGACATAAAATAAAGTTCACTAAACAACCTACCTCGTTGGCTGCATGCTGTACACGAGGGAATAGAGGTTTCCTTAGATCGCTGACATCTGCTACAACAACCTTAAAACTTTTATCGGAGCATTAAATTATCCGAGCTTCGCTTGCTGTTAGCTTGCAGACTCTCTCAATCACGAGCGTCCCAAGATGCCTTGCACGGAGACTTCAAAATAAAATCACAAAATAATACTAAATGCCATTTATATAATTCAAAATTATGACATTGGTTGAAAACAAATTATACATTATTATAATGTAATTGCGACAATTACACACATTGTATTTCATTGCTGTGGTACTTATACTTAAATTATAGAGTGTGGTCTAGACCTACTCTATCTGTAAAGTGTCTCGAGATAACTCTTGTTATGATTTGATACTATGAATAGAATTGAATTGAATATGCATATGACAATAAACTTGAACTACTTGAGAGTCTGCTCTTGAGAATTTGCTCTAATTTTTGGGGCCATTAGGGCAGGATTCGGGATTCAGTACAACTGCTTGGATTTTGGGACTATTCCGAATTTTTTGGGATGTCTGGTCACCCCAACAAGTGTGTGCCCATTCATGTGATTATAATTCATGAGTGTCCAGCAGAGGGCGCTGCTGCAACACGCAACACACCGTTAAGAGCCTGCTCTATCAACACCTGACATATACCCATCACTTATTATTATTATTATTATTATTATTATTATTATTATCATTATTATTTTTGCATTCCCTTTATATCTCTCTTAATTGACTGTAACACTTGTGAGAGCAGAAATATTTTCTCTCACCAGTGTCATGCATGCACCCACGGTTAGTCTCCCAAGCCTCATTAACAGCTGAGCTGAGATTAGACACATCAGTGAGAGAGGCTGCTGCTGGCTGCCTCGGCTTTATAAATAGGTTGCTGTGTTTAACACACACACACAGACAAACACACACTGTCTGTCTCTCTCTCTCACACACACTCTCTCTCTCTCTCTCTCTCTGTCACAAACACACACAAACACACACACAGACCCACAGACACATGCGCACACACAGGCACACACACACACTCTATGAAGGTAAATATGGTGCAAAACGTGAGAGCTTGTAGAATACAATGTGAGAACTTGCAGAACAAAAAATTTGAACTTGTATGTTAAAATTTGCACTTGTAAAATTAAAATTTGCACTTGTAAAAAATATTCACACATGTGATCTGGATTTGAAGTCACAAAAAGTTTGCAAATTTTGAGCATTAAATACTTCATTTCCTGCATTCTGGTGAATTTTCTTTTTACCTTTTTCTGAATCAATTCATTCTGGAAATATCTTTATCTAAAGGGAAACAGAGATTACAATTCAAATATAAAAACATAATGGAATATTTTGCATTAAGGCTCTCAGGCATTCTGTATTGCTTTCATCTATTTTTCTTTGGATCAAGTTTCTTATATCTGAGTCAGCACACATGTAGCTTAGGCATCATTTACTCTTCCCAATTTTGATTCTTTTGTTGAGGAAGTAACCACCTTAAATGTGCATATTAAAATTATTCTCCTGAATGATACATTAATTAATTTAAATGAATTAATAAACCCCTCGACTGTAATATTTCAGACGTGTTTGAGCAAGATTTCTCCTCATGTTCAAAACTTTGTGCACATTCAAAATACAGTTTATGTCATCTGTGTTCTCTGAGGTCTGGAGGATTTGTGATATTGTGAGAAAAATAAAGTGATAATACAATAGACTATTACAAGAATAAAGTCACTATATTTCAGAAAATAATAATCCACCTGCATAGTCTGCTGTGCATTACGTGATTGCTCTGTTGATACGGTAGATCTCAGACCTCCTGACAGACTCAGAGACCCCCGTTTGAGACGCTGGTCTCTGAATGAGACAGTTTAGGGAAGTGGCTGTAGCTACGCTGCTCTACATCGGAGGTGGAAACACAAAACTAGGCAGGAATAGGGACACATCTGCTGCAGCATGTCCACAGCAGAGCACGTCCATCATAAACCTGAAGCTGCACAGACCAGGGAAGGTGCTGCAGCAGCTCCGTGTCTGTGCTGCTGCTCGTCTCTATTGCTACAGCGAGAGAGGACACTAAGAGAGAGGACACTAAGGGAGTGGACACTAAGGGAGAGGACACTAAGGGAGAGGACACTAAGGGAGTGGACACTAAGGGAGAGGACACTAAGGGAGAGGACACTAAGAGTGGACACTATGAGAGGACACTAAGAGAGGGAACACTAAGAGTGGACACTAAGGGAGTGGACACTAAGGGAGAGGACACTAAGGGAGTGGACACTAAGATAGAGGACACTAAGGGAGTGGACACTAAGGGAGAGGACACTAAGAGAGAGGACACTAAGGGAGTGGACACTAAGGGAGAGGACACTAAGAGAGAGGACACTAAGGGAGTGGACACTAAGGGAGAGGACACTAAGGGAGAGGACACTAAGAGTGGACACTATGAGAGGACACTAAGAGAGGGAACACTAAGAGTGGACACTAAGGGAGTGGACACTAAGGGAGTGGACACTAAGGGAGTGGACACTAAGAGAGAGGACACTAAGGGAGTGGACACTAAGGGAGTGGACACTAAGGGAGGACACTAAGAGAGAGGACACTAAGAGAGTGAACACTAAGAGTGGACACTAAGAGAGGACACTAAGGGAGTGGACACTAAGAGAGAGGACACTAAGGGAGTGGACACTAAGGGAGTGGACACTAAGAGAGAGGACACTAAGGGAGTGGACACTAAGGGAGTGGACACTAAGAGAGGACACTAAGGGAGTGGACACTAAGAGAGAGGACACTAAGGGAGTGGACACTAAGAGAGAGGACACTAAGGGAGTGGACACTAAGGGAGTGGACACTAAGGGAGTGGACACTAAGAGAGTGGACACTAAGAGAGAGGACACTAAGAGAGAGGACACTAAGGGAGTGGACACTAAGGGAGTGGACACTAAGGGAGTGGACACTAAGAGAGGACACTAAGAGAGAGGACACTAAGAGAGAGGACACTAAGAGAGGACACTAAGAGTGGACACTAAGAGAGGACACTAAGAGGACACTAAGAGAGGACACTAAGAGAGAGGACACTAAGAGAGAGGACACTAAGGGAGAGGAAACTAAGAGAGAGGACACTAAGAGTGGACACTAAGAGAGAGGACACTAAGAGAGAGGACACTAAGAGAGAGGACACTAAGGGAGAGGACAGTAAGAGAGAGGACACTAAGGGAGAGGACACTAAGGGAGAGGACACTAAGAGAGTGGACACTAAGGGAGAGGACACTAAGGGAGAGGACACTAAGGGAGAGGACACTAAGAGAGAGGACACTAAGAGAGAGGACACTAAGGGAGAGGACACTAAGCGAGCACAGGTCTGCTTCAGAGCTCCGTGTGTTTGAGTCTGGCCCTGCACACACACACAGAGACAGACACTAAGAAACACACACACAGACACAGACACTAAGACACACACACACACACACACACACACACTAAGACACACAGACACTAAGACACACACACACAGACACTAAGACACACACACACACTAAGACACAGACACTAAGACACACACACACACACACACACACACACACACAGACACTAAGACACACAGACACTAAGACACACAGACACTAAGACACACAGACACTAAGACACACACACACACTCTACTGTTTTCAATAGCAACTTTAAAAATCCATTTTACTTAAATAATCTTTAAAAAAACAGCATTCAACATTGCTCTCCCTGCGATGTGTCTCTACGATGTGTCTCTGCGATGTGTCTCTGCGATGTGTCTCTGCAATGTGTCTCTGAGATGTGTCTCCGCGATGTGTCTCTGCGATGTGTCTCCGCGATGTGTCTCCGCGATGTGTCTCTGCGATGTGTCTCTGCGATGTGTCTCTACGATGTGTCTCTGCGATGTGTCTCTGAGATGTGTCTCTGAGATGTGTCTCTGCGATGTGTCTCTACGATGTGTCTCTGCGATGTGTCTCCGAGATGTGTCTCTACGATGTGTCTCTGCGATGTGTCTCTGCGATGTGTCTCTGCAATGTGTCTCTGCGATGTGTCTCTGCGATGTGTCTCTGAGATGTGTCTCTGCGATGTGTCTCTACGATGTGTCTCTGCGATGTGTCTCTGCGACGTGTCTCTGCGACGTGTCTCTGCGACGTGTGTCTGCGACGTGTCTCTGCGATGTGTCTCTACGACGTGTCTCTAAGACGTGTGTCTGCGACGTGTCTCTACGATGTGTCTCTGCGATGTGTCTCTACGACGTGTCTCTGCGACGTGTGTCTCTTTACTTTGATGTCCAACATTTGTACGAGGTGCATGGTGGTCATCTGCTTTGATGCTGTCGCTGCCCGATGTGAGTCGTGCATCCTCAGATTTAAACGGTTTACTGCATAACGTGTCTTACTGAAATTTGTGAAATCCATAAAACAAAAAACTTTTCTCATTACATACAATAACAGAAGATGGAAATCATTTCAAAAATGTTGTAGCTATCTATGATTGTCTGATCGCTAACGTTAGCTCAAAACAACATTCAAGTGACAACCTTTGCTGTGTCTGATGGCTAACTTGTAGCCAGCAGTCATTTCAAAAACGTAGCTATCTATGATTGTCTGATCGCTAACGTTAGCTCAAAACAACATTCAAGTGACAGCCTTTGCTGTGTCTGATTGCTAACTTGTAGCCAGCAGTCATTTCAAAAACGTAGCTATCTATGATTGTCTGATTGCTAACGTTAGCTCAAAATGGCATTCAAATGACAGCCTTTGCGGTGTCTGATTGCTAACTTGTAGCCAGCAGTCATTTCAAAAAGGTTGTAGCTATCTATGATTGTTTGATTGCTAACGTTAGGTCAAAAAGCCGTTAGCATCTTGGCGGTTACTTGTCGCAAAGTGACGCATGCGCGACTCAAATCTGCACTCGACTCAGATCGGGCAGTGACGATGCTGACAACAGCGTGGGTTGTGAGCGGCGAGATGGAGAGAAGCAGCAGCAGCAGCAGCAGCAGCCGGAGTAGAAAGAAGTCAGCAAAAGAGGACAGGAGGAAGACATAGATGGAGCTGAGGAGGAGGTGAACGTTTCTGGGCCACCACCCCGAGCTCTGCACCTGTTCCCCGAAATTATAGACAGTTGAAGAAATGGACCACCAGATCCCTCTGGTCTGAGACCAGTGGAGGATATCAGAAGTCTCTTTCCCGGTGCTGGCTGAGTGTTACTGAGCAGCCTCCAACTGAGCTTGAAGACGTAGATGTGACGTGAGCAACGTGTCTGAAAGTGTGAAGTCTTCTGGTAGCTGTGAGAGAGAAATCTCAATCATTCCCAATCTTACAGAGACGGAGAGTGTAGGTATATGTAAGGAGATAACATAGACACAGGCTAATTACTGATCACTAACATGCTAGTTAACATTAGTAATTACTGATCACTAACATGCTAGTTAAAATTAGTAATTACTGATCACTAACATGCTAGTTAACATTAGTAATTACTGATCACTAACATGCTAGTTAACATTAGTAATTACTGATCACTAACATGCTAGTTAACATTAGTAATTACTGATCACTAACATGCTAGTTAACATTAGTAATTACTGATTTAACATGATTAACATTAGTAATTATGATCACTAACATGCTAGTTAACATTAGTAATTACTGATCACTAACATGCTAGTTAACATTAGTAATTAAACCTAAACAGATAATGGAAGTCCAAACTGCCTGTGAGCTTCTGCTGTACTATACGGTAATTCCTCTACTGTGTGACAGTAAGTCTCGTGGTTATGACCCAATCGTTAGCCTATTGTTATAAAAGCGTCTGCTACGGAGCCATAACGTGAGCTACAAGGTAATGGAGCCTTTTATACATTGTCGTGTTTCTTTAGAAATAAACAACGGAGAAATAGAGTCTTTAAACACTTCAGATGTAAAGTTATTCTCTGTCAAAGTGACGTCAGAATGAATGGGAGTCAATGTGATGCTAACGGGAGGTGATGGCCTGGTAGCATCAAAATGGCGCCATAGGAGCTACGCATTGCTCTCTCTTTTTTCCTCCTCTCTTCTTTCCCTCCCTTCTCTTTGTATTTTCTCGCCTCTATCCATCCTTTGTCCTCCCCCTTGTGGCCAGGTCAACAGACCCCTCTGAATATGCCCATGGCAGTTTTCTCCTCAACAAAATGTTGCCTAACTTTGGAGCGTTATTTAACCACCTTTACCAAAAACCTAGCATGACATGTTTGGGACCAAATGGATTCCTTAGATCAGTGGTTCTCAAACTTTTTTCAATAATGTACCCCCCCCCCTTTCGAAATATTTTTTAGCCACGTACCCCCTGACGAGGGCAAAGCATTTTTGGTAGAAAAGCCATTAGTGTCTGATATACTTAACAAGCTTGTAACTGAAACACACTTAAATGTTACTTTAGATGTTTAGAATCCATAACTAAATAAATGTTATGAATTATGCATGACTGATATATTTGAAATTAACATTTCTAAAAGGAATCTTGCGTACCCCCTGCAGTATTCCAATGTACCCCTAGCGGTACATGGACCCCTATTTGAGAAACACTGCCTTAAGCCCTATTTGCACGGGATAAGTATTACCTGGTGACCTCCAGTCATTTGTAATAATTGCGGAGGTTGTCTGTGATCTTAATCCCGTCAGAATCGGTCATGTCTGTAATTTGTAAAGTAATAATTCCCCCGCAAATGACCTACCATATTTCACCGAAAATGGAGGTCCTGTGATAATATTAGTCCCGTGCGAATCGACATCTCTGATTTGTCCAGGATTTGGCGGGGCTTTTTTGTTTTTTTAAGGTACCTATTTCCTTCTTTTGCGCCTTTTTATCCATCTTTCGCGAAGAATGGAGGGTGCGTTGGAGTTTTGGGTGCTGGGTCATGTCGCTTTACATCATATACAATTTGCGGAAAGAGAAAGATGAAAACCACCACAAGTGCGAAGACAAAAAGAATGATTGGATGGCGATGGATGACATGTATAGCAGCATGCGGTAGGGCTAAGTATATTTTTTATGTTTGTATCATACATCTAGAGATAACGACAAGACATCTCCAAGCAATAGCTTATCTAAAATAATGCACAATCAAGCGAGGGGGCTCACTTCATAATTAGAGTTTAATGTTACAAATAAATCAAGCGTGAAGCTTGAGCTAATAGATTTGAACCTGGTGAAATGTTTTGTTTTATCCATCTAACCGGACCCTGCTTGATACCACCCGGAGAAACAAGTGAGAGAAAGAAAAAGGAGAGGTCACAGTTGGGACGATGACTGACTACCCGGTTGAGATTGTGTGTGTGTGTGTCCTCGAGATCTGACCACACACAAACACACGTAGCAGAGCTACCCCACACCCATGTTTCTACTGCTGCTTAATGTCAGTAAATTTGAGTACAATCACAAGGCTTCGCTTATCCCGTTCGAATGCGCCAGATGAAAACGTGGGTGGGTAATTTATAATTCACACGAGGTCCCTAGATAATACTTATCCCGTGTGAATAGGGCTTTAGATTGTCTAGTTCCACATGATACCACTATCTGTTTTTATAGCTGTAAAGCAGAGCTCGCTATACGAGCTCTGAAAGACAGTAAAGTCAGCCTAAGAGATTCAGGGATTTTGAGAAAACATTAGTGGCTGGAGCCCCAGAAGCCCCTGCCCCCCCCCCCCCCACATCCTGTCCCAGGACCCCGTTGTGCCGGCCAGGTGCAGCGTGGCGTGCTCTCTTAATGGACAGCATGTGTCCCACGGTGGACCAACACCATCCTTCTGCTCTAAATCCTCCATCCGTAAAACACAGAACTGCTCTTTCAGACAACATGGCTTTAACAGCAGAGGGAGGGAGGGAGGGAGAGAGGGAGGGAGGGAGGGAGAGACAGACAGGGAGGGAGGGAAAGAAAAAGGAGGGAGAGAGGGAGGGAGGGAGAGGGAGGGAGAGAGAGAGAGAGAGAGAGGAACGGGGGAGAAAGAGAGGGAGAGAGAGATGGAGACAGGGAGAGGGGAGAGAGAGAGGGAGGTAGGGAGAGGGGGAGAGAGAGAGGGAGGGAGGGAGAGGGAGAGAGGGGAGGGGGGGGAGGGAGAGAGAGGGATGGAGACAAGGAGAGGGAGGGAGAGAGAGAGAGAGAGAGGAACGGGGGAGAAAGAGAGGGAGAGAGAAGGAGACAGAGAGGGGAGAGAGAGAGAGGGAGGGAGGGAGAGGGGAGAGAGAGGGAGGGAGGGAGAGGGAGGAAGGGAGAGAGAGAGAGAGAAGGGGAGAGGGAGGGAGGGAGGGAGGGAGAGAGGGAGAGGGAGAGAGAGGGAGGGAGAGAGAGGTAGAGAAAGGGAGGGAGATCTTTGGCTGTATTATTCCATGTCTCATATAGTCTTCTCACTTACAGTCTGGTCTACATAAAGCCCTAAAAAAGGCAACAACTAGTTCCTTAGAAATCTGAGAATTTAGCAAATTGATAAAATCGAAGATTACATTTTATAAGTCGACTCACAGCAACCTGTTTCCCAGCTTTAATTTAGAGAAAACCCTCAGCTTCTGGGGGAAATCTACCAAATTGTGCTCTAAGTGTTGTGTAGTTGCCATTTGACAAACCATTTTTTTGGTGCACAATTAGGCGGGCCAACATTTATCATTAACCTAAATTGATATGTGGGCCTTGAGTTTGACACCTGTTCTACGATGACGTTTCCCTGAGTTCTCCTTCCCCAGACCTATGTCTCTAAGCTGTGGGTTTTTCATTAATGTAATCATTTTTGTTCCACTAAGCACATGATTGGTCCACCTTTAGCATGTTTAGTGTGGATCTGGCCGCACTTTTCTGCTGTGTGTCTCTGTGTGTGTAACAAGTATAGTGTGTGTGTGTGTGTGTGTGTAACAAGGATAGTGTGTGTGTGTGTGTGTGTGTGTGTGTGTGTGTGTGTGTGTGTGTGTGTGTATCAAGCATAGTGTGTGTGTGTGTGTAACAAGCATAAGGTGTGTGTGCTGTACACGATTCTAGGAGCATTTTACTAATGCTGTGTTAAAATAACAATGAAATGCTGCGTTACTGACTTTAGACCAGTGTTGGTCAATGGTGCGATCACTTCCCGCTCCCTCAAGATAGCAAAACTCCCTGTAAGACCAGCACGCCCAGAATGCACCTGAACACACCTCTCTGTAAGACCAGCACGCCCAGAATGCACCTGAACACACCTCTCTGTAAGACCAGCACGCCCAGAATGCACCTGAACACACCTCCCTGTAAGACCAGCACGCCCCAGAATGCACCTGAACACACCTCCCTGTAAGACCAGCACGCCCAGAATGCACCTGAACACACCTCCCTGTAAGACCAGCATGCCCAGAATGCACCTGAACACACCTCCCTGTAAGACCAGCACGCCCAGAATGCACCTGAACACACCTCCCTGTAAGACCAGCACGCCCAGAATGCACCTGAACACACCTCCCTGTAAGACCAGCACGCCCAGAATGCACCTGAACACACCTCCCTGTAAGACCAGCACGCCCAGAATGCACCTGAACACACCTCCCTGTAAGACCAGCACGCCCAGAATGCACCTGAACACACCTCCCTGTAAGAACAGCATGTGTTTAGTGTGGATTGGGCCACATTTTTCTGTCCGAGCCTGGCCCGTGTCCGACAGGCGTTGAAGGACAATCCCGGCACAAAACGAACCTAGGGGTTAATAACAGATGTGTACCCAATCAATCGCTCTCTGGGACATGTTCTAATGCTAATTGAATGTGTTTGTAGCTTGAAACAATGAGAGGGGGAAACGCCAGTACAGCATAAGAACTAATACCTTCAACCCCTCTATCTAACATCTAGCCAGCGCTATATTTAGATACAGGCTCATCATCACAAACAGTCCTTTTATATATAAAGTATTAATGCAGTTCATCAAGTATGGCTGACCCCGTGAAGCTGTCCTTTCCTGTTTGTCAGAAAAGCGATGGATGGTTTGGATTTGTGCAATGATGGCATGTTTTTTTTAACTCCAGGTTGAAGGGTGGAGGGAGGCTTTTATTTTGAGAGCTCAGTGAGGTAGCTGCTTCACACGCCGTTGGCTGTTGCTGTTCCCTGGACTCGTTCCCAAAACGCTCGCCGTCCATCAGTGCTGTGTCTTCAGTCGTCTTGATGTCGCCGGTGTTGTAAACTCTTGCTGCCTCGTGGCGTCACTACGGTGGTATACAGACCTGAAATATATATACAGTACAGGCCAAAAGTTTGGACACACCTTCTCATTCAATGTGTTTCTTTATTTTCATGACTATTTACATTGTAGATTCTCACTGAAGGCATCAAAACTATGAATGAACACATGGAATTATGTATTTGACAAAAAAGTGTGAAATAACTGAAAACATGTCTTATATTTTAGATTCTTCAAAGTAGCCACCCTTTGCTTTTTTATTAATAAGGGAAATAATTCCACTAATGAACCCTGACAAAGCACACCTGTGAAGGTAAAACCATTTCAGGTGACTACCTCATGAAGCTCATTGAGAGAACACCAAGGGTTTGCAGAGTTATCAAAAAAAGCAAAGGGTGGCTACTTTGAAGAATCTAAAATATAAGACATGTTTTCAGTTATTTCACACTTTTTGTTAAGTACATAATTCCATATGTGTTCATTCATAGTTTTGATGCCTTCAGTGAGAATCTACAATGGAAATAGTCATGAAAATAAAAAGGAAACACATTGAAGGAGAAGGTGTGTCCAAACTTTCCTGTACTGTGTACTATATATATATATATATATATATATATATATATATATATATATATATATATATATATATATATATATATATAAAATGTTGCAAAACATAAAATAAAACACAATCTAAATCTAACAACAAAAAGCAAAAGAGAAAATATAAAAAGGATTAGTTTGAGAAGGAGCAGGCAGAAGCAAATAGCTTATTTGATCCTGCCCCTTATTTCCCAAAATCATATTATACAAAGTAAAATAGATATGCCTCTCCGTGAACCATCACCTTATCGTGGTGGAGAGGTTTGTGTGTCTCTGTGAACCTGAGGGCTGTGTTGTCTGGAGCTTTGTGCTCCTGGTAGGGTCTCCCAAGGCAAAGTGGTCTCAGGTGAGGGGCCAGACAAAGAATGGTTCAAAAACCCCAATGAAAAAGCTAAGCAGAGATGGAGTGACCCGGCCCGGAGGAAGCCCGGGGCCCCGTCTGGAGCCAGGCCCAGGCGGTGGGCTCAAATCAGCGAAGCGCCTGGTGGCCGGGTTTGCCACGGAGCCCGGCCGGGCACAGCCCGAACAAGCTACGTGGCAACTCCCTCTCCATCCCATGGGCCCACCACCTGTGGGAGGAACCGTTGGGGTCGGGTGCGATGCCACATGGGTGGCAGTGAAGGTCAGGGGCCTCGACGGACCAGACCCGGGCAGCAGACGCTGGCTCTGGGGGCGTGAACGTCACCTCTCTGTGGGGGAAGGAGCCGGAACTGGTGCGGGAGGTGGGCGCTACCGGTTAGATCTGGTGGGGCTTACCTCTACGCACAGTCTTGGTTCTGGAACCATACTCCTGGATAGGGGTTGGACTCTTTTCTTCTCCGGAGTTGCCCAGGGTGTGAGGCGCCGGGCGGGTGTGGGGATACTCACAAGCCCCGGCTGGCGCCGCTGTGTTGGAGTTTACCCGGTGGACGAGAGGGTCGCCTCCCACGCCTGCGGGTTGTGGGGGAAAACTCTGACTGTTGTTTGTGCATATGCACCAAACAGGAGTTCGGAGTATTCGGCCTTCTTGGAGACCTTGACTGGAGTCCTGCATGGGGCTCCAGTGGGGGACTCCATTGTTCTGCTGGGGGACTTCAACGCACACGTGGGCAATGATGGAGACACCTGGAGGCGTGATTGGGAGGAACGGCCTCCTGATCTAAACCAGAGTGGTTGTTTGTTGTTGGACTTCTGTGCTAGTCATGGATTGTCTATAACGAACACCATGTTCGAACATAGGGATGCTCATAAGTGTACCTGGTACCAGAGCACCCTGGGGTCAAGGTCAATGATCGATTTCATAATCGTTTCATCTGATCTGAGGCCGTATGTTTTGGACACTCGGGTGAAGAGAGGGGCAGAGCTGTCAACCGATCACCATCTGGTGGTGAGTTGGGTCAGAGGGTGGGGAAGACTCTGGACAGACCTGGTAAGCCCAAACGTGTAGTGCGGGTTAATTGGGAACGTCTGAGGAGGCCCCTGTCCAACAGACTTTCAACTCACACCTCCGGCGGAGCTTTTCGTGCATCCCTGTGGAGGCTGGGGGCATTGAACCCGAGTGGACAATGTTCAAAGTTTCCATTGCTGAAGCTGCAGCGAGGAGCTGTGGTCTTAGGGTCTTAGGTGCCTCAAGGGGCGGTAACCCACGAACACCGTGGTGGTCACCGGTGGTCAGGGAAGCCGTCCGACTGAAGAAGGAGTCTTTCGGGATATGTTATCCCGGAGGACTCGGAGGCAGTTGCAGGGTACCGAAGGGCCCGAAGGGCTGCAGCCTCTGCCGTGAAAGAGGCAAAGCAGCGGGTGTGGGAGAAGTTTGGAGAAGACATGGAGAAGGACTTTCGGTCGGCACCAAAGTGCTTCTGGAAAACTGTTCGCCACCTCAGGAGGGGGGCGGGGAACCATCCAAGCTGTGTACAGTAAGGATGGGACACTGTTGACCTCAACTGAGGAGTTAATAGGGCGGTGGAAGGAGCACTTTGCAGAACTCCTGAATCCGACTAATACGCCCTCTATGTTAGAGGCAGAGCTGGAGGATAATGGGGGATTGTCGCCGATTTCCCAGGCGGAAGTCACTGATGTAGTCAAACAACTACACAGTGGCAAAGCCCCGGGATTGATGAGATCCGTCCAGAAATGCTCAAGGCTCTGGGTGTGGAGGGGCTGTCCTGGTTGACACGCCTTTTCAACATTGCGTGGAAGTCTGTGACGGTGCCAAAGGAGTGGCAGACTGGGGTGGTGGTTCCCCTTTTAAAAAGGGGGACCAGAGGGTGTGTGCCAATTATAGGGGTATCACACTTCTCAGCCTCCCTGGTAAAGTCTACTCCAAGGTGCTGGAAAGGAGGGTTCGGCCAATAGTCGAACCTCGGGTTGAGGAGGAACAATGCGGATTCCGTCCTGGTCGTGGAACAACGGACCAGCTCTTTCACTCGCAAGGATCCTGGAGGGAGCCTGGGAGTATGCCCAACCGGTCTACATGTGTTTTGTGGATTTGGAGAAGGCGTATGACCGGGTCCCCCGGGAGATACTGTGGGAGGTGCTGCTGGGAGTATGGGGTGAGGGGTCTCTTCTCAGGGCCATCCAATCTCTGTACAACCAAAGCGAGAGCTGTGTCCGGGTTCTCGGTAGTAAGTCGGACTCTTTTCAGGTGAGGGTTGGCCTCCGCCAGGGCTGCGCTTTGTCACCAATCCTGTTTGTAGTATTTATGGACAGGATATCGGGCATAGTCGGGGTGGGGAGGGGTTGCAGTTTGGTGGGCTGGGGATCTCTCGCTGCTCTTTGCAGATGATGTGGTCCTGATGGCATCATCGGCCTGCGACCTTCAGCACTCACTGGATCGGTTCGCAACCGAGTGTGAAGCGGTTGGGATGAGGATCAGCACCTCTAAATCTGAGGCCATGGTTCTCAGCAGGAAACCGATGGAATGCCTTCTCCAGGTAGGGAATGAGTCCTTACCCCAAGTGAAGGAGTTCAAGTATCTTGGGGTTGTGTTCGCGAGTGAGGGGACAATGGAGCGGGAGATTGGTCGGAGAATCGGCGCAGCGGGTGCGGTATTGCATTCAATCTATCGCACTGCCAGACGAAAAGAGAGCTTAGCCAGAAGGCAAAGCTCTCGATCTACCGGTCAGTTTTCGTTCCTACCCTCACCTATGGTCATGAAGGCTGGGTCATGACCGAAAGAACGAGATCCAGGGTACAAGCGGCTGAAATGGGTTTCCTCAGGAGGGTGGCTGGCGTCTCCCTTAGAGATAGGGTGAGAAGCTCAGTCATCCGTGAGGAGCTCGGAGAGAGCCGCTGCTCCTTTGCGTCGAAGGGAGCCAGTTGAGGTGGTTCGGGCATCTGGTAAGGATGCCCTGGGCGCCCCCTAGGGAGGTGTTCCAGGCACGTCCAGCTGGGAGGAGGCCTCGGGAAGACCCAGGACTAGGTGGAGGGATTATATCTCCAACCTGGCCTGGGGGAACTCGGGATCCCCAATCGGAGCTGGTTAATGTTGCTCGGGAAAGGGAAGTTTGGGGTCCCCTGCTGGAGCTGCTCCCCCCGCGACCCGACACCGGATAAGCGGACGAAGATGGATGGATGGATGGATGGATGGAAATAGATATGCAAATATAAATACAGCATACAATCTTTCAGTCTTATAATAATTTACAATAATATACGACAATACCTTTTAAAGGACAAATTCCAATCCTATTTTTCACTTTATTCTGAAAGAGAAATTAAGAACGACAGCTAAATTTTTGGGAGGTAAAGTTATAACGGAGGGACAGGAGAAGGAGAGTCTAAGGGCATGAAGCACCTGGTGCAGGTGTGTTTAGGGCGTGTTCAAATCCACTTTTGCTAGTTTGACGGCAGTAAAAAGGGTCCGTGTGCCGGGCGCCTGGTTCTAAAGGGTTGTTCTTAGTGTCTTCATTAATCAGAGGTGTGTTTTGGGCGTAACATGCAATCAACCAATCAGAGATCAGCTCCCATTCCCTTTAAAAGCCAGGCGCGTTTGGACCTTGGAGCATTGCTGTTATGATGGAGGATTTGCACCGTAATATTATTTGTAATCTTTTGTGTGTGTGTGTGTGTGTGTGTGTGTGTGTGCTGTGCACGAGCCTAGCAGCATTTTACTAATGCTCTGTTAAAATAACAATGAAATGCTGCGTTACTGACTTTAGACCAGGTTTTTGTTGGTCAATGGCGCGATCACTTCCCGCTGCCTCAAGATAGCAATAGTCCCAGAATGCACCTGAACACACCTCCCTGTAAGACCAGCACGCCCAGAATGCACCTGAACACACCTCCTTGTAAGACCAGCATGCCCAGAATGCACCTGAACACACCTCCTTGTAAGACCAGCATGCCCAGAATGCACCTGAACACACCTCCCTGTAAGACCAGCCCATGGGCCACAGATGGGAGCAGGCGCATTTTCCATTTAAACGACGTGGCTGCTGGATGGGTCAGGCTTTGCGCTGCTCCGGGTGCAAGATAGGACCATAAAACTTTAAGTTAAGGATCTAAAGACTTCTTCCACAGCTGCTTTAGTGCAGTAATCTCTGGCGTGTGTCATAGCCAGTCACAATACGGCAGGTAAACATCAGCTTCATGAGTCACACACTTTAAAACTCCCCCTCTCACCCAAATCAGACCCACCAAAAAGCTCCCTGCAGGTGTGCACGCAGCTTCCGTCATTTCACCATGACAACTGCAGATTGCACACCACATCAACCCAGAGGCAGGCACAGATGAATGCTGGTTTTGATACAAATAAAGAAACAGCATTTGTTTATGAACAAATCATAACTAATACATGATGTGTATGGATATACTTGTTTCTTTCGGTTTCTTTCTGCATGTGTGTGTTTAAAGAACGAGTAATGCATGTTTTATAGTGGTGGAGAGTGATCTGTGTTTGTATTTACTAGTCAGTCTTTACCTATTTTGATTTATATATTTGATTACAATGTTGGACAGCTCTGTTTACACTTCATGAGAGAGAGAGAGAGGACAAACGCCAAAGAATGCGTTTATAGCCTGAATAATAAAGGACGGCAAGATTCCCGATGCTAAAGGATGCACTTTTAGTGTGAAAAAGAAACGCCAAAATACACACTTATAGCATGAATAACAAACGCCAAAGGACGGCGAGATTCCCAAAGCTAAAGGAGACTTTTAGCGTGAATAACAAAAAAATTAAACTTTTGCAAATTTGCCAAATGATGGTCTAGTAGCGAAACGTTGCAAGCTATTACATTTATTTTTGCAAGTTAGACAGCGTGCGGAAGTTTCTTTGCAATACTGTTCCCCTCTGACGCACCTGACGAACCTTATAGTACGGAGGGTTCTCTGTTAGGAATTAAACTTAAACTCCGAGTCAAAAACACCCATTTGACACAGTTTGTCCAGATCCACCCACAGCTCTGCTGTAGTGTAGTTCATGATGAGTACTGGCAGCAAAAAGGCTGCTCCCTCTTTCTCTTTCTCTCCCTCCCACCTTCCTCTCTCTCTCTCTCTCTCTCTCTCTCTCCTCTCTCTCTCTCCCTTTCCCTCTCTCCCTCTCTCTCCCTCTCTCTCTCTCTGTCTCTCCCTCTCGCCGTTGCTCCCGATGTAATTCTTTGTTTTTGCAGCTTTGTGCTGCTGCAGAACACTCGTATATTCTGTTTTTGTGTTCATCTCTTGAAGAGAGAAGCCTCCTTTTATTTTCGATCTCTCTTTCCCTCTCTGTCGCTCTTTCTCTCTGTTTTTCTCTCTGCCTCTCCCTCTCTCTCTCCCTCTTCCAAACACTGACCCCCTCTCCCTCTCTCTGTCTCTCTCCATCTTTCTTGAATCCAAACACTGAACCTCTCTCTTTCCCTCTCCCTCCCTATCTCTCACAGTTTATCTCTCCCTATACCTCTC
>NC_041345.1:985017-1025017 GCF_004354835.1 Perca flavescens | reverse complement strand
GAACCCTGACAAAGCACACCTGTGAAGGTAAAACCATTTCAGGTGACTACCTCATGAAGCTCATTGAGAGAACACCAAGGGTTTGCAGAGTTATCAAAAAAAGCAAAGGGTGGCTACTTTGAAGAATCTAAAATATAAGACATGTTTTCAGTTATTTCACACTTTTTTGTTAAGTACATAATTCCATATGTTGTTCATTCATAGTTTTGATGCCTTCAGTGAGAATCTACAATGTAAATAGTCATGAAAATAAAGAAACACATTGAAGGAGAAGGTGGGTCCTAACTTTTGGCCTGTACTGTATATACATACAGCAGATGCACTCTTCATCACACAGCTGCACTAATCCAAAGCAAGCAGACCTTTAAAGACTGGCTGAGGGTAGTTCACTTCGGAAGATGATCTGGGTCAGAGCACATTACCTACACAAGCCAGTCTGCCCTAACCTGTGCTGACAGTGTGTGTGTGTGTGTGTGTGTGTGTGTGTGTGTGTGTGTGTGTGTGTGTGTGTGTGTGTATGTGTCTCTGCGTGTCTGAATGTCTCTGTGTGTGTGTGTGTGTGTGTGTGTGTGTATGTGTCTCTGCGTGTCTGTATGTCTCTGTGTGTGTGTGTGTGTGTGTGTGTGTGTGTGTGTGTGTGTGTGTGTGTGTGTGTGTGTGTGTAACGGTGGATCATAATGTATGGATCTTAATGAGAAGAAACAGATGGTGAGACTCTTTATTCTTCTTTCAGCTTTTATGTGAGTGGTATAAATAGGTGTAAGAATCCTACTTATTTTAGACTTAGAGAAGCACGCAAATGTGCTTTTATTTTGAAAAAATCCATTTCTTTTTCATTCAAACATTAATGCAGAATGCTCTAAAGCGACTGCTTGAGTTTGGTTCATTTTGAGGTCATCCTCCTCCAAGTTTGTCTAATGGAGTATACAAGCCAGATAAATTTAGGATGAATTAACTTAATCTAGCACAGATTCAAGCTGACAGTGTTTGTGCAGATGTGTGTTCCTGCTCCTCTCTAAACCCCTGATCTGTTTTGGTATTTTTGGCTCTCTCTCTCTCTTTTAACCTCTTTTTCGTGTGTGTGTCTGTGTGTGTGTGTGTGTGTGTGTGTGTGTGTGTGTGTGTGTGTGTGTGTGTGTGTCTCTGTGTGTGTGTGTGTGTGTGTGTGTGTGTGTGTCTGTGTGTATGTGTCTCTGCGTGTCTGTATGTCTGTGTGTGTGTGTGTGTGTGTGTGTGTGTGTGTATATGTGTCTCTGCGTGTCTGAATGTCTCTGTTTGTGTGTGTGTGTGTGTGTGTGTGTGTGTGTGTGTGTGTGTGTCTCTGCGTGTCTGTATGTCTCTGTGTGTGTGTGTGTGTATGTGTCTCTGCGTGTCTGAATGTCTCTGTTTGTGTGTGTTTGTGTGTGTGTATGTGTCTCTGCGTGTCTGAATGTCTCCGTTTGTGTGTGTTAGTGTGTGTGTGTGTGTGTCTCTGCGTGTCTGAATGTCTCCGTTTGTGTGTGTGTGTGTGTGTCTGTGTGTTAGTGTGTGTGTGTGTGTGTGTGTGTGTGTGTGTGTATGTGTCTGTGTGTCTGTATGTCTCTGTTTGTGTGTGTGTGTGTGTGTGTGTGTGTGTGTGTGTGTGTGTGTGTGTGTGTGTGTGTGTGTATGTGTGTGTGTGTGTGTGTGTGTGTGTGTGTGTGTGTGTGTGTGTGTGTCTGTCTGTTTGTGGTGTGTGTGTGTGTGTGTGTGTGTGTGTGTGTGTGTGTGTATGTGTCTCTGCGGGTCTGTATTTCTGTGTGTCTCTGTGTGTGTGTGTCTGTGTGTGTCTGTGTGTGTGTGTCTGTGTGTGTCTATCTGTGTGTGTGTGTGTGTGTGTGTGTGTGTGTCTGTGTGTCTGTCTGTGTGTCTGTCTGTGTGTCTGTCTGTCTGTCTGTCTGTCTGTGTGTGTGTGTGTGTGTGCATGCTCATGTGTCTGTGTGTGTGTGTGTGCGTGCGTGTGGTAAGAATTGTTTCGGTGCTTGAAATTAATTCACCAAAGTCTTTAAGGTTATATATGATTAAAACATCATATTACAAAATGGCTTTTTGAGTAGAGTCTGTTATCCTCAGAGTCTTTTGAGTAGGAGAGTTGTCTGTTGTCCTCAGAGGGGTATATATATTACTTTCCCTCATCGTTACCCTCCTCTGGGTTGTCCCAGGATTGCCTCCGCTCTCATCAACACCTCCTCTGGCTGTTGAGACTCTCTGACCTCTGCTCACACCTGTCGTTTGTCTCACCTTCCAATTAACACATCTCCTGTGATGCTGTCTACTCTGCAATCTGTTGCCGGGGCGATAATAATCCAACTCCAGCAAGACATCACGTTTCTGTTCCTCTGGGCCACTTCCTGCTCTTCACCTCTAGATAAAAACGAGACATCTTCTATGTGACTGAAGTCACACTGAGATAAAAGGCACACACAGCGAGAAATAGGGGAGTTATGCACATCGTTATGATGCATACTTATGTTAAAGCCCCAGTGTGTAACGTGTTTAGTTGTCCATTCTCTATATCTGTGTTACTTGTTCACCAACTCGTCCTTTTTCATGAATATTTACCTCCACCATCAACTCCAAGTGTTCCTATTGGCTGGAAATGTAACATTAGTGTAGACGCTCCATAGTCATGATCTATCTGGAAATACATTAGCTGGTAAGAGACATACAGGACATACTGCTCTACCTTTGTGTGTGTGTCTGTGTGTGTGTGTGTGTGTCTGTCTGTGTGTGTGTGTGTGTGTGTGTGTGTGTGTGTGTGTGTGGCAAATGGCAAATATGTCATAATATTACACTAGCTTCTGTAACTCAGTGCTTCCATTCTCATTCAGCCTTTCTTTCCATGGTCTTAACCCTCGGACACCTCACGTGTTGACTCCTCCTGGTTTGTTTTTTGCTGTTTTGACTATAAAAGTGTATATCCTTTTTACAGGATTACTTAAACATATTCAACATAAACACATTCAATATCTGGCAATTATTTAATATTATGTATGTGTGTTATGACTGTGTAATAACAGTTTAAAGGTAAAAAATACAAAAACACAAAATTGGATTTTTGTAGGAACTCAGAAATGTGATGACCAAAATGCAAAACATGAAGAATTTGACACTTAAACTATAAAACATATCTCCAAGAAAGTTTGTGATCCTTAGTCCTTCAGTTATTGTTTAAGCCTGATTTGTCCAACAATATCTGGGCGTTTATTGGCCTTTGTGGTATTTCCCAAGGGGGTAAGCCAGCATCCACATCCTGTAGCTCCTATGGCGTCATTTTGATGCTACCAAGCCATCACCTCCCGTTAGCATCCCATTGACTCCCATTCATTCTGACGTCACTTTGACAGAGAATAACTTTACATCTGAAGCGTTTAAAGACTCTATTTCTCTGTTGTTTATTTCTAAAGAAACACGACAATGTATAAAAGGCTCCATTACCTTGTAGCTCACGTTATGACTCCGTAGCAGAACGCTTTTATAAAAATAGGCTAACGATTGGGTCATAACCACGAGACTTACTGTCACACAGTAGAGGAATTACCGTATAGTACAGGAGAAGCTCACAGGCAGTTTGGACTTCCATTAGCTGTTTAGGTTTAATTACTAATGTTAACTAGCATGTTAGTGATCAGTAATTACTAATGTTAACTAGCATGTTAGTGATCAGTAATTACTAATGTTAACTAGCATGTTAGTGATCAGTAATTAGCCTGTGTCTATGTTATCTCCTTACATATACCTACACTCTCCGTCTCTGTGAGATTGGGAATGATTGAGATTTCTCTCTCACAGCTACCAGAAGACTTCACACTTTCAGACACGTTGCTCACGTCACATCTACGTCTTCAAGCTCAGTTGGAGGCTGCTCAGTAACACTCAGCCAGCACCGGGAAAGAGACTTCTGATATCCTTCACTGGTCTCTGTGGAAGTCTACGGCGTGACTCTGTCCATTTATTTAACTGTCTATTGGTATTCCCTGAAGCAGTTCCTCTAGAGCTGCAAACACTGGTCCATTAGGACTCACCCTAAGCCAATCAGCCTTTTGAGTGAATTTATTCACATCACCTCTCACAAAAAGAAGTCCGTTGTTTGCATGGTTTAGAGGTTTTCTGGCTGTTTTCTGAGACAGATTGGCCTCCACTAGAGCACTGTAAGATGCTTCTTCTTCTATAGCTCTTGCAGTCTGTAGGCCTACATCATTACAAAAAATGCATGCCATTTTGAAATATTTATGGACATAGAAACATCAAACGTTCAATTAAAGGTAATATTAATTGTTTAGCCAAGACACCAGCTTTGTCTGCCAGAAACAAACGAGTCAAACTCAAATCAAATTGCAGACAACATGATGACTAGGCTCCTTGTGCCAGACCAAAACTGGAGCGACATAATGATGATCACAGAAAGTTACAATATTGAAATATATAGAATAATGGGTATATTTATGTGTGCATGTGTGAAAAGACGATACAGTCAGCATACAAAAAGCGGAAGTTATAGTGTGTTAGCAGTAAGCTTGTCAGCTATATTCGTTAACACGATCCTGTGTTTTTTGTTCTAGTCCTGTTTCAGACGCCCTATACTGCCCTTTACAGTCCTTCCTGAAAAATGCACCCAGTTAAGGGGTCCTTGGCTTAAAAACGTTGAAGAACCCTGGTTTAGTGGACATGCCAACAGAAACTACACACTGTAGCTTTAACTGGCATTGTGACTGTGTCTGCTCTGGGACATTATAGCCAGTCCTTCCAGAAAAATGGGGAGTTTTTTAGTGATTGTTGCGGGCAAAAATCCTTGATTATGCGGCACGTTTTCTTCAAAAATGCGATGGATGATGCGGGATAGTTATGCAATTTTATGCAATGAAATTGCGGAAACTTGCAAAAATTGAGGTTTGATGAAACAGAAAACTTTTCAAATTTCTGCGAAGATATATTATGTGACTTTTTTGCTACGAAAATTATGAAATGGTATTTGAACAAATGCGGCCCTGGCATAAATATGCGGACTTTGGCTGAGTATGCATTGAATTATGCGATCGCATAATCACGTTTTTCTGGAGGGACTGCCTTTATGTCAGATGTTTTGGGGTTTTCCATGCTCCTGTTTTTTTATAGTTAGTGTCCTATCGTTAGAGCATATTTCAGATGCCCTAGTATGTTTCCCTGGCGGTCACAGAGCTGTCCCCTCTGTGCCCTCACATCCTCAGCCATAATGTCAGCGGGACGGCTTTAAACTGTGCTGTGCGTCACCCAGAGGAACAGCAACCTCACACCAGACCCGACACAAAACTCTCACATTCATGCACAACTGCACACGCATGGATCAATGCCTTTCTGTCTGTCACTTCAGCTTTTGCCTTAAATCCTCTTTGCTATCTATTTTCTTTTTTTTTTACTTTACTACATGCCATGTCTCTTATTTCAAACATGCACACATTACTCTACATCTACGATGTTCCACTTCCGTGATTGCTCCGGTGGATTTGTGAGTTAACTGCTCCTCAGATCTCTGCAGGCTAAATCCAGACAGCTAGCTAGACTATCTGTCTGTCTGTCTGTCTGTGTGTCTAACAGCTAGCTAGACTATCTGTCCAATCTGAGTTTTCTGTTGCACGACTAAAACTACTTTTGAACATCCATATGTTCCTGAGACTATTTAGCAGAGGCACCGTGGCTCCGTCCAGAGCTTAGGCCCGCCCACGATGATTCTGATTGGTTTACAGAAATGCCAATAAACCAGAGCACGTTGTTCTCCCATCCCAGAATGCTGTGTGGACTAATCCAATCCACTTTATTTATATAGCAGTGTTTTAACAAACACAAGGTTTCCAAAGTGCTGCACAAAAAGATGAAACACAAATAAGTAGAATTAATAAAAAACTAAAATGCACTGCCTTCACACAATAAAAATATGCAAGGGTACACATAAGATCAACACTCTACCTGGTGTTAAAAGCCAAAGAAAAGAGGTGGGTTGCAAGAAGATTTTTAAAATTAGACAGAGATGAGGCCTGTCTAATGTGCAGAGGAAGTCCATTCAAAGGTTTTGGAGCTGTAACGGCAAACGCTCGATCTCCTCTGGGCTTAAGCCTAGCTTTAGGACCCATCAGGAGCAGCTGGTCAGCTGACCTGAGAGATCGGCTGGGAGTATGGACCTTTATCACAGCAGACATGTTGATGTTGTTAACCTTAACGATGGCTCAGTTCCATCAAGTGTCCCAGTAAGCTATTTCAGTCAGTCAACATTCTCAATACCAGGGTCTCTCCTAAGTGGAATG
The DNA here is from genome assembly GCF_004354835.1 of Perca flavescens. Classification (NCBI taxonomy): domain Eukaryota; kingdom Metazoa; phylum Chordata; class Actinopteri; order Perciformes; family Percidae; genus Perca; species Perca flavescens. Next base: position 1,018,721 of record NC_041345.1, on the reverse strand, counting down.
CAGCCATCATTAATGGTTTAATACCAGGGTCTCTCCTAAGTGGAATGCAGCCATCAGTAATGGTTTAATACCAGGGTCTCTCCTAAGTGGAATGCAGCCATCAGTAATGGTTTAATACCAGGGTCTCTCCTAAGTGGAATGCAGCCATCAGTAATGGTTTAATACCAGGACCTCTCCTAAGTGGAATGCAGCCATCAGTAATGGTTTAATACCAGGACCTCTCCTAAGTGGAATGCAGCCATCAGTAATGGTTTGGAACACACCTGTGCTTTTCCTACTATGACATGTCAACATGTCTGCTGTGATTAAGGTCTATTGGGGTGCAGCAGCTCAGATAGGCAATGTTGGGCAAGGCCATTGAAGGCAGACCTTCTTCTGGCAAGGCGAGAATACACACACATTGACTCAGTCGAGGCCAGTTTGCTGCTAACGTGGGTTAAAGAGACAGATGGCATGGTCGGCTCCATGGTGGGACGGGGGGGCAGCACCGATTGCTGTGATGCTGGCTGCCATGGGTGAATGGGCTTTCTCGCCTCTGCCCTTTAACTTCTGTTCTTCATGGAAAAAAATGAGGAAAAGTGTGATGAGATGGGAGATGATGTTCTTTAAAAAGTTGTTATTGGAGAAAATAAAAGGTACAAACCAGGATAACAGCCTTAGACTGTAGAAATAATGGGAAAAAGCTTCCGGCTCTAAAATGTGAATCCAACACTGAAGCTTCTTAAAGGTAACCTGACTCCGCCAGATTGATTGCTTCGCATTTGCTCGGCATATCCGTCTGGGAACTTTCCGCAAAATCCTGGTTAGCTGATTGGATAAACAATCTGTCCATCACCACCTATGTTGGGGATAGACGGGCCAAATCAACCAATCAGATCAACGAAGCGTTTGAAAATACAACCACAAGCCAGGCTACCCCCTGCTGCTGCAGGCAAAGCATAGCTCGTTAGCTCAGCAAGCAGCAACATGTCGGTAAAGGAGATTTGCCGTTTGTGTAACGAGAATTTAGGAATAAAAGAATAAAAGACCCCATTTCAGGTTTCCGGTCCATATTCCAAAAGAAGGATCCAAGAGGAAAAAGCATTAGTGAGCAGCTAACAGAATTAGGGCTACCGCTGTCTGAAAATCCTGGTTAGCTGACTGGATAAACCATCTGTCTATCACCACCTATGTTGGTGATAGTCGCTTCTCTTGCAAAATAGCAGGGTGTTCAAATACTTATTTTCATCACTGTAAACCCGTCTCAAAACCAACGCTGATTGGTCGGTCGTTTGGTGAACTGCTCTACATTTTCTCTATCTCAAGATGCCAGAGTAGAAAACTGGTGCTCACCAGATCAGGACGGTCTTACGAGGCTATCTTTAAGGTCCAGTGTGTGGGAATTTCTCCCATCTAGCGTTGAGATCATATATTGCAATCAACTCTCTCTCGCCACACAGTTTTGCAGCTATGGTAGCCTTCACGCTTCAAAAAGCGAAGGTGAACAAAAGGCTGTCCATCAGCTGTGGTTGTTGGAGTGTAGTGTTCTCTTAATAAATATATATATATATATATATATATATATATAATATAGCATGTCGAAAGTGGCGCGGATGCACGCTTCACACCGCGAGTGGGGGCGCGCCACCCGACGGAAAGGAAAGAGAAAGAAAAGGAGACTGCAGCGGTCCACAATGTAATGAACTAGTTCGGGTTTGGTGTGTGCATCCAAAAGCAGCTCCAATGTTTTTTTCTGAAAGTGTGAAGTGCGCCCTCGTTTAGAAGAAGTCTCCCGGCTAATCCTGCCTTGTCCAGGCAGAAGGTGGAGAAACAGCTAGCTAGCTCATGTAGTCCTTACCTAGCTACTGAGCATGTAGTCCTTACCTAGCTACTGAGCATGTAGTCCTTACCTAGCTACTGAGCATGTAGTCTTACCTAGCTACTGAGCATGTAGTCTTACCTAGCTACTGAGCATGTAGTCTTACCTAGCTACTGAGCATGTAGTCTTACCTAGCTAGTGAGCATGTGCGACTGACAACAAAGATGTTACAGCAGTGAGAGATCTCACTCTGTAGCTAAAACCGAAACCTGAACAAAGGACAAAAAGAGGAGCTGCAGCAATGTGCAGTACAACAAAAATATGAAGTTTTTTGATAATTAAACCATGTAAACCTATTCTGTTACAACATTAAAATACAATTATGAATATGAAAATGAGCATAATATGGGCCACTTTAAATGTTTTCCAGGTCCAAGGCTGTTGTGTTAAAAGAATACAACAGCAATAAAACAGAAAGAGGCAGAGCAGCTGACATCCAGTGGAAAGGGCAGTTTTAAACAGATGTTTTTTGAGTTGCAATTTTAAATGGGGGAATGAATCGAAAACTGGTCTAAACAGTTCCCTCTCTGCATGGAACACAATCTCCGCTCTGATCTTTCTGCTACAGACAATTATCACCTTACCCAAGCCAGCATGGGATTACAGCACCACCTTATCCTGTCATCTTAACAAGTTCCTCTTTCCCTCTCTCTGTAGTTGGGTTCAAAGTCTCAGGTCTCTTATTTGATATCTCCTCGCTTGAAGCTTAATGGTGTTTTAAGCCCCCACTGTCGAATTCAAGGCACCTAATCCTAACCCTAACCCAAAAGGCCCTGACACATCAACCTGATAATCGGCCGTCGGACAGTCTGCCTTCATTTTGGCCGACCTGACTTGCTGGGCAATGGGACTCTATGACCAATCTGATTGGTGGAGTTCTAGCCCTTGACTAGCAAATCAGTGCACTTATGTCAGCGTAACGAGAGTCTCTCAAAATCTCAGGAAAATCTCTTAAACTGACCTTTGTTGATCTGAAATGAAGACAGATTCAGCAGCTGCGTGGCCTATTTCTCTCTTCAAATGTTTTCGGAAACATGTTTCGGTGAACTATTTTAGTGCAATATGAGATCGGATTCTGAACGAGCCGCCGTTATGATCGGGGAGCAGCCAGACCCATGTGACGCGTTCGTCCAATCAGCTGCTGTTACGGAGACGTATTAGGTCTCATCTCTTCGGTGTGATCTGAGGAACTTTTTGGACCAACTCGGGGAGACTGATTAGTCCCACTGGCTTTCCTCCTGATGGTCATCAGTCAGGGCTGTTACCCTAACCATCACTCTCAGATTCAGATTCAGATAACTTTATTAGTCCCCAAGGGGCAATTCAGTTTTACAGCCAGCTCATCCATTAAGGGTTAAACTAACTAACTCAAGAGAAAGATGGAGACAGAGAGAGACTCTGCCCTTTTCTTGCCCATCTCGTGGTTTCGGCAGAAGTCACCCATTTCTGTGAAATGAGATTAGACCGAACAGTGGCTGTCATTTCAGCTTCTCAGCTTTGATCCATTTTTCAGTCGGGCAGAGACGAGAGAGACCCCCCCAGGGGTCCTGCTTGGCTGGTGGACTGCCACCACGCTTCACTCAGCACCTCTGAGATCTCTTGACGAGCACCAGAGCACAATCTTCATTCACAACAGGGATGCATCCTGGCTCGCCACTCGCTGTTTTTACATCTCTGCGTTTGGCCTGAACCAAACGGGAGGTTTTTCTGTATAGAACTGTGCCCGTTTCACTCGCACTCTGCAGGAAATAATTAAAGAGCTCTGTGATTAATCAAAGCCATAAACGAATGGATGGGTCAAAGGCTTTCCCATGGTTTTTCCAATCCAATCCAAATGTATTTATTGAGCACTTTGAAAGCTCCCATATTATGCCCATTTTCAGGTTCATAACTGTATTTTGAGGTTGTACCAGAATAGGTTTACATGGTTTAAGTTTAAAAAAACACCATATTTTTGTTGTATTGCACATTGCTGCAGCTCCTCTCTTCACCCTGTGTTCAGGTCTCTGTTTTAGCTACAGAGTGAGACCTCTTTTCAGTAGCTCAGATGTAGATCATGTCAGCTAGCTCCATAGACAGTAAAAGAAAGGCTGTTTCTCCAACTTCAGTCAGTTCCAAGGCAGGATCAGCTGGGAGACTTCTTCTAAACCAGGGAGCACATGGAAGTAGTTCTTTTGGTAGATTATGGTGAACTAGTGTGTGTTGTAGCAGTGCTTTACTATTGAGAACGAGCTAGCATGCTAGCGCTAGCATGCTAACGGTTGCGGTTGGCCAGCTCGTCTCGCCTAGTGACGTAGAAAGCCGTGCAGATGTTGACCAGCTCACCAGGAGACTGAAGACAGGACACATTCAGAAACCAGATCTCACTCAGAACACCATGAATGGATTTTTTATCAAAGTTTGTATGTGTGTGGAAGCACCAGAGACACAAAATAACACCCCAAATCACCAGAAAATTATTTAAAAAAAATAAATAATATGGGCACTTTAAAAAACAAAAGTTGAACAAAGTGCTGATCGATCAGAAAAAAAAACAGAATACAATGAACAGAACACAACAAAAAGACAAGTTTAACAGCAAAATGATAGTAATTTAATTGTTTTATTCAACCTTTATTTAACCAGGTAGGCCGTTGAGAACGGGGTTCTCATTTGCAACCGTGACCTGGCCAAGAAAAGCATCAGCGTGCAGGACAACATACAGTTACACATTCATAACAATGCAATATATACACTTCGTATATACCTCGTTCTCAATAGCAAAGCACTGCTACAACACACACTAGTTCACCATAATCTCCAAAAGAACTACTTCCATGTGCTCCCTGGTTTAGAAGAAGTCTCCCAGCTGATCCTGCCTTGGAACTGACTGAAGTTGGAGAAACAGCCTTTCTTTTACTGTCTATGGAGCTAGCTGACATGATGACAGCATGTGCAAGTGCAATCAAAGATAGTACAGAAGAAAAGAGGTCTCACTCTGTAGCTAAAACAGAGACCTGAACACAGGGTGAAAAGAGGAGCTGCAACAATGTGCAGTACAACAAAAATATGGTGAATACAGAATACAATAGGCTACATGAAGGCTACGTAAATAGCAGATTAAGTAGGCATTACAAAGCTGGTTCAAAGTGAGGTGTAAGTAAGAAGATGGATATAGGCCTGTCACGATAACAAATTTTGCTGGACGATAAATTTTCCCAGAAATTATTGCGATAAACGATAATATTGTCATCGAGAGACCATTTGCATCTAATATAATGATAATGTCATCATAATAATAATACTACAGGTACACCTTTTCAAAGATCAATACACTTTTATTTCTAAAGAATATTTAACACTGGAACTGGAAGACATTTTAAATATCCACAATATGTCTTTGATCTCCTTTAGTATGTCATCTTTCACGCTGATGTACAGTTGTGGGATTGCCATTTGTGACACGTAAGTTCTCAGACTAGAGACTCTGTACTACATTTTACAATTATTTAACACTAAATATTACATTTAAATAATATATAATTAATAAATAAAATCTATATGTATGGCTATCTGCCACGTGGCGAGTAAATGTACCAAAATAGTTCTGTTTTTCAGTCTTCATTTTGGCGAAGGTGCGGCTTCTGCTCCTCTGCAGGTCGGAGCTTCGTGGGGGCGGACCCACCCACCCACCCACCCACCCACCCACCACACACACACACACACACACACACACACACACAGGCGCCAACTCTGACATACTTTCCACACTCCGTGTCCGCGGACAGCTGTAGGCTTGTACCGTTAATGTTCTGTGCGTTGTCGGACACATGCAGCCACTTTCCTGAAACCGCTTGCGAGACTGACGAGTCCAGCGGCGTGTATGTCCGAGCCCGTCTCCACCCCCCCACCCCCACCGCCTCCACCTGCAGGTTGTCAGCTGTGTGGTTTGGAATGAAAGGGAGAAAACAGGACGCCGACTAACACGGTGGATATCGCTCGTATACTTTTTTTTTTTTTTTACGGCGCCTTAACTGCAAAGTGCTGCAGGAAACCCTGCTCCAACTCTCTCGCTCTCTCCGGCTGGAGTAGCCTACCGCCCACTCAACGACCATGCAACTGACAAGAGGGTTCACTCCTCGTTACGCTAAGGAACCGAGAGTGGTCCTCCAGTCTCTCTGGTAGAGAGAGACGAGGAAAATAAACAAGAATGCAAATGGAAATTATCGCGGCCGGAAAAATTATCGAGCTCATTTTTTTTTATCATGCGATAACTCCATTTATTGACTATCGCGACAGGCCTAGATGGATATGCGAAAGTGTCATAACTAACCCTAACCCCCCTAACACTAACCCTATAAAAAAGAAATGTTCCTAGAAATTACATTAAATGTTAAAAGCTAATAAATGAAACCAAGGCAATGAAATAGACACTAGTTAAGAGTTGAATAAATGATATGAAAAACCAAATAATTAACACATATAAGCTAATGCTGAGAGCGTCAAAAAGTGACACCAAGAGTCCCGACTAAGCGCGTCTAATTATAACGCCAAAAAACATTTTTTGCGTCAAGAAAAGACGCCATAGGGGCCTGAAGACCAAGCACCGCTTTTTGACGTGATGGGAGTCGAATTGTGTTGCTAATAGATAGTCCCATAGGGATAATCATTTCCACACACCATGTTCCATAGCACAACAAAACACATAAAACATGTAACACAAATACAAAATAAACACATTACATAAGGATTAGAGTGCAGATCGGCCTGCATTTTTCTGTCCGAGCCCGGCCTGTGTCCGACAGGCATTAAGATATTTCTGTCCAAGCCCGACCCATTTAAAATCTCTCTAAAAATGTTGTTCTCATCCTAATGACTCATGTTCGTGTGTTTGTGTGAAATCTTTTATGAAGCAGCTTAAGAAGACATTCAGAAATGTCAACAGATGAGGTCATCAGCTCACAAGGGACAACAAGCGCACTTTAACACAGGCGCACACCTACATAATCAGCTGTTTTAAATTTAAAATGTTCAATGATCTTATCACGCTGATGTGACCGAGCCCAACCCGGCCCGATGGGCTCGTTTCGGGTATCCATTCTCTACATTTGGACACCCACATAGACACATGAAATGTAGGCAGTATTACAGTTTGTTCAGCACTGTGATGGCTGTGGGGACAAAAACTGTTTTGAAATAGGCTTTAGTCCAGTTCAGTGCTCTGTATCTGCGGCCGGATGAAAGTAGTGGGAAGAATAGATCCAGGGGATGGTCTGTGTCAGCTGCTATTGTACGGGCTAGGCGTGTGATGGCTGTGTCATTCGTGTCTGATTGGCTGGGTGTGGGGAGACTGATAATCTTGGAGGCAATATGTGTGATTTTAGTGAGTTGGTTTTTGCAAAAACAGGGTGAACAGAAAGGGCTTTCAGAAACAGAAAGGGCTTTCAGTTTGCATATGACATGTAGTATTTTCCAGCCAGGCAAGACGTTCTCTGGCCGGGCACGATGTCGCTGCTATTCATATTCTAATTAGATCCATTAACACCTCCGCGGGGGCTCTCCACATACGTCGTGGTTCGTTTCCGACAATTTGTGGCACAGACGAACATGACGTTGACAGCCTGTAAATTGTCGATAACTGCGGAAAATTAGGTGGATTTCCGGGCGTTTACGGGGACGGAAATCCCACTTTTCATGCAGTGTTTGTTGTGCGTGTTTCTGGAGGGCAGTGACACGTTCCTTGAAGTTGAGGTTATTGTCTATAATGAATGTGATACATACAATTGGTCACATAACCATTTCTTTTTTTAAATAGCTCATTACAGAAAATTGCTTAATACTTATCTTCTAAGTCACAAAAAAGGATAAGTGGCTCAGTTCATTTCCAAGTTCAAGTCCAGTCTGCAAGAAAAATATATGTAATCTATAGTGTTCTACACCATTTATCGTTTAAATAAATGCAATTGACGTGCACTTTGCTGAAGGGAACTAGGGCATCGCTGTCCCTGCATGTGATATTGTGATCTGTGTGTGTGCTTTTGCACATGCCTCTGTTTCAGCAGACGAGGTAATTTCTGTGCGCATGCCCTCTGCTCTTGTGAATGCATCTGTGTTTTAGCGTTTATGTTGTTGTGTGCCCATCCATCCGTGACCCAGATCATGTTCTTTTCTCAGTTGTCGTCCTTCATCATGTCAGTGGATAGAAGCGCACGCGGTCGTCTGGATGCTGTCTGTGTTTTTCAGTCAGTCTCCTGTTAGCATCCGGTTCAAAGTCCTGGTGAGAAGCCCTGTGAGTAAAAGGTGAAGGTGATGGTGATCCTGATGCACTCAGACAGGTGCCGTGTCTCCCGTTTCATCCATTAGCCCAAATCGCACGTTACATTACACTGCTTCGCGGAGATTAAGGTTGCTGTAGATGATGACAGATAATGGGAAACTTGTGACAGCTAGGCATCTCTTTGTACTTCACACATGAATAACCTTCCCCATGTTGTCAGAAGCATTAGGCTTTATGGCTGCGGAGCTGCACTTCACAGAGATGGACCCATCTCTGCACTTGGTGTGTACAAAACAACAGCTTATTTCATCAAGAGATTTTTCCTGGCATATAAAGTTTAGCATTCTCTGCGTTAGTGTTTCTCCAGGGTTTCTGCAGGTTTTGCCAAGTCAAATTTAAGACCTATACATAATGACATCAAATTTAGCGATGCACCAAATCCAGTTTTTTGGGGTTCGGCTGAATACCGAGTCCACTGATTAAGATTCAGCTGACTCCTCCTCATAGTGAAGTGGATAGCTACAGACTGCAGGCCCATTAGTGTTGTGGAGGACGTCGGTCTGAGAATCACAACAAATGATGGCCGGTGTGAGATTCCCTCAAGATTCACCATTACAAGAAGAATGTTTATGCTACTCCCTGATAAAAGAATAAAATGTATCTGCTGTTATCTCAGAAATTGTCTGTTTTAATGTTATGATTGTGGTTCGGGATTTTGTGGGCAGTTTATATATATATATATATATATATATATATATATATATATATATATATATATATATATATAATATATAACAAACAGGATAACATGAATGCCCTGGCAGTGGCACTAAGCTTTAATTTTGTATTTGCTTTGATTGCATTGTTTAAGTTGAGATTTACACTAAGTATTTTATTTAACTGCTACTGTATAAACAAAATGTTGATGTTAAGTGTCTGCAGAACAAATGTTATGGCGCTTTTGTTCATATGGCAGAACATTTAAAATAAAGTTGCGGTATACACTTCTTTTGAATTCATTATTGGATTTTGCGTATAACAATGTGGTTAATTGTGGTTAATCAGGGAAATCATGCGATTAATCGCGATTAAAACTTTTAATCGTTGCCCAGCCCTAATAGTAAACTAAAATTCAACCCCCGTTTCAGAATTCTAAAAATATAGGAGAAAGTAAAAAAAAATTTAATTAAAAAACAAAACCAGAAATCTAACTTTAATATCATGCATCACTGTGTGTCTGTAAGTCTGCATAACCAGCCACTATTTTCCCAACCAGAGCTCAGGCTTAGTTATTAGGAACCAAGTGGAACTAACTAATTCAAATGTATAAATGCCAAACTGTATGAATGTTGACTATCCAGTGCTGAGTGGTAGAGAGCCCTCTTTCTTTAGTTGAGTCATGAAGGACAGCTTTCATTTTCACAAAGTCAAATCATTTTCAGCGTCTATGAATTGTTGTTCTTACACAACAAAGTAAACAGAGACTATTAAGTCGGGTGGACGGTATAAATGGCATAGAAAGTTAACCGGTAGGAATATTCCCTACGGCAGGGGTCTTCAACGTTTTTTAAGCCAAGGACCCCTCAACTGAAAGAGAGACGGATCAGGGACCCCCTACCTCATATATTGTATAAAATGAAGTTGCATATTAAACTGGGCCTACAAGAACATGTAGGGCAGCCTAAAGCATTTATAGATACCTTTGCAAAGAATACTAAGCTTTTCAAATAGCCTGATACATGTTGGCATGATTTTATAAATAATGTTTTAATATTAACCCTTAAATGTGAAACAAATGTGAAACAGTGGGATGTACCTGTGGATGGCTACCTTAGAGACTACATTACCTATAGGCCAGTAAACCTACCATCAGTGGGGATTTATATTTCCTAATAATTTTTGAAAATCTTTCAAAAATTAACAATAATTTGGAGGCCTCCTGGATTGACTTTGAGGACCCCCTGGGGGTCCCGGACCCCCTGGGGGTCCCGGACCCCCTGTTGAAGATCCCTACCCTACGGTATGAATGTTGACTGTCCCGTGGTGAGTGGTAGAGAGCCCTCTTTCTTTAGTTGAGTCATGAAGGACAGCAAACATCGTTTGTTGTTTACCTTCATTAAATCGCCTGAAAAGAGACAGTCACACATCAGACTGCTCAGTCAGAACTCAGCCAGACATTTATGTTTTATTTTTGCCACTTTATTTGTTCACTAAAGAGAGTCAGCAGCTGTTTGCAGAAGGAGACACTAATGGAAGCAATCTGCATCTCTCAGCTCTGCTGCAGAGCCATCAGTCACGCTTATTCCAAAATGTTTGATTTGTCCTTACAGCTTTATTGACATCATCACCGCACCATGATGACGCGGCAGGCTATTTGTCGCCTGTCTTTAGTAGGGTTGGGTACCAAAACCAGACCGAGTGACAATGCAGATTTCGATGCCACATTTCTGTGCCATTTAAATGCCTGCGCTGCTCTCTGGTGCTCCGAAATGAACGTTACAGGCATCAGACACATTACTGCATGTGACGCTAGTTAACACTACACTTGGCAGCAGGTAACGTTAGCCTACTGTTGGCTAGCAGCTGGCTAGCAGCTGGCTTAAATACGGTTAAAATGCTGACAGCTAAACGGTCAAACGTGTGGCACTGTTTCACTGGAAAGGATCCAACATCGGGACGTACAACAGTCTGCAGCTATAGACACAGAGGACACTAGCTGACCTTTGAGACACGTTGGACATTGCTGGAGAAGCAACACTGACGCGACTCTAATGGTGCATCCAAGTGCACCTCGTAAGCCAGGGATGTCAAACTCAACTTCACTAGGGGCCACACTGGAAAAGGAGAATCGCACCAAGGGCCAGACATATAGAGTGTATTTTTATGCTTTTATTTAGAAAGATTACATTCTTCGGCTTCTGGGGGAATTTCTGGGAGCCTCAAAGTCGGCAAATCTACCAAATTCTGCTCTAAGCGTTGTGTAGTTGCCGTTTGAAAAAGAGTTTCCTATCTTTTTGTTGTGGTGCACAACTAGGCGGGCCAACATTTATTGTGAACCTAACTGATATGCGGGCCGGATCAAAACCTGCTAGGGGCCGAATTCGGCCCGCGGGCCTTGAGTTTGACACGTGTCATAAGCACATGGTGCATTTAAAGTTATTGTGGAGTACCCTTCTGCCAGCAATTATTTTTTGTTGTTTAGCAGCTGTTGACTGGTGAAATGAGATACTGTTATTACATTTTAAATAAATCATTTCAATTTGACCATATGGCCTTAGCAATAAACAAGCCGTGTCACGACTGTCGTTTTGTACTCTTCTTTTTGTCTTATTTCTTAGGCACCGTTTAGGCACAGGCTACAAAACCCAACCAATACCAACCCTAACTTATAGAAAAGCTGTTTTTACACAGTAATTAAATCCTTTTCCGAAGCTTGTTGAGATCATAATCATGTGGAGAATGAGAATATATATCCTGCTTTTTTATCTCTCCAGGTTCTGAATGTGCATATCTTCTGATTTATAAAATTATATGTAAAATAATGAAATATAAAATATTCTCCTTATCTTGCTCTAGTGTTCCTCTCATCTTTCCTGCTGTCTTTCTTCCCCTCCTCTCAGGGCTTCTCTGTCATTTCCACAATCCTCTTCATTCATCTCATGGCTCTGAGTAAAACGTTCCCCTTCATTGTCCTCTAATTGACACGTCTTCATAACAAAAGGCTCTGAAAGCACTCTCACATTTGACTAATATCCACTGACACAAATCGAGATCTCATTACTTACACACACAGAGCAGAAAATGGCTTCTGTGCTCGTGTCGTCGTGTGTGCATGCATGCAGAGATAATCAGGTCTCATGGGTGTATTAATGTGTCATTCCTTTGCTGCTTTCTCCTGTTCTGCTCCTTAATCATGCATGCAAGTATGCATGTAATACACATATTTTCCTAATCTTAAAGCCCATCTTGCTTTTTCTAGAAATCGTCATTCTGCATCGTCAGTGTTGACTGGACGGGCAGTTTAATTTCTAGGAATTACATTCCACTCTGTCCTAAACTGCAGAGACAACCGTCGTCATATTTATCTATGAATCCTTGGCAGAGACGCAGAGCTGGAACCACTGCAGCCAAGAGAGATAATTAAGGAATGTTGGTCGAAATAATGTGCTCCATGATTCACATGGCTGCCATCCACGCATGAATAATTCACCCCTGCAGTATCACTCCCAACCCCATCACTGTTCCTCTCTTTCTTTCTTTACTCTTCAACTTTCTGAGTTGTATTCTATTTAGGGGTTGTCATGATTTCAATCAAACTGATCAATATCAGCTTTTAATTTTGACTATTGAAATAAACAACCAAATCGGCGATTTCCCCAGTATTATTTTCTCTATCCATCCCCGGTTACTTGCACAAAAAAACAGATGCAGCATAGCTTACTGGCTGGTAGCCTGCAGCTAAAGACACAGGGTATCGTTAGCTTACCGGTAGCCTGCAGCTAAAGACACAGGGTATTGTTAGCTTACCGGTAGCCTGCAGCTAAAGACACAGGGTATTGTTAGCTTACCGGTAGCCTGCAGCTAAGGACACAGGGTATTGTTGACTTACCGGTAGCCTGCAGCTAAAGACACAGGGTATTGTTAGCTTACCGGTAGCCTGCAGCTAAAGGCACAGGGTATCGTTAGCTTACCGGTAGCCTGCAGCTAAAGACACAGGGTATCGTTAGCTTACCGGTAGCCTGCACCTAAAGACACAGGGTACTGTTAGCTTACCGGTAGCCTGCAGCTAAAGACACAGGGTATCGTTAGCTTACCGGTAGCCTGCAGCTAAAGACACAGTGTATCGTTAGCTTACCGGTAGCCTGCTACTAAAGACACAGGGTATTGTTAGCTTACCGGTAGCCTGCAGCTAAGGACACAGGGTATTGTTGACTTACCGGTAGCCTGCAGCTAAAGACACAGGGTATTGTTAGCTTTTACCGGTAGCCTGCAGCTAAAGACACAGGGTATCATTAGCTTACCGGTAGCCTGCAGCTAAAGACACAGGGTAACGTTAGCTTACCGGTAGCCTGCAGATAAAGACACAGGGTAACGTTAGCTTACCGGTAGCCTGCAGATAAAGACACAGGATATCATGATGGGCACTGTTCCTCTCTTTCTTTCTTTACTCTTCAACTTTCTGATTTGTATTCTCTTTAGGGGTGTCATGATTTTGATCAAACTGATCGAAATCCGCTTTTAATTTTGACCATCAAAATCAAAAGCAGAATCGGCAATTCCCCCAGTATTTGTTTCTCTCTCCATCCCCAGTCAGCACAGCCGGAACGTGGCACATTGGCAGCTGGTGGGATTTCGAGGTCAGAGCTTTCTTATTCATGTGGATTATGGTGGCTGGACAGTAAGAGAGGATGTGGTTGTTGTGTGAGAGATTTTTGAAGGTAAATCACCGGAGAAGTGGTGGAGTAAAGTGTGTTGCTTTTAAAAGCTGTGGGCGACTTTATGACTGACTTTCACAGTACAAGCATTCACATTGAATGACAGCATTGGACAAAAAGGCTTAGTAGTGCTGCTTTACAGCTTCGCCCAAGGCAAAATGTTCAAGAGCACTTATCTGTGAGTGACGGCACACTACCATTACTTCACATTTTGTAATATTACACATGCTCAAACTGTCCCCAGGCAGCCAGGCAATCCCCATGGAAACAGCCACTATGTTGTCTTTAATTGCTCCATAAATGGTTGTCCACCGGTGCCATGTCTGATTTGAAGCTACTGATTTATCCCCCTCAGCTTTTGATTGTATGCTCGTATCGGTGTTTTGGGCGGTTGTGTTTCACTGATGGAAGAAAACACTCGGTTGGGCACGTACTTCACAGCCCTGCTGCACTGACTGGGCCCCTGCATGCTATTAATTCATTTGAATCGGCTGGGGCTGCTTTGAAAAGCCCAGAATCATGAGATTGACTGAAAACACAATCATTTTCATCTCTCTCTCTGCTCTGCCTTTCTGTTTTCTGTTTCTCTTTCTATAGTTCTTCGTCATAGCCTAGAAATCTAGACCCACTTTAGCGGCAGAAAATGTAATGTGCAGCCAGGGTCAGTCTAGTAACTCTCCGTTGGCTTGCGAGCTGGAAAAACCAAACTCTAGTCAGGCCAATCACATTGTTTATAGAGTTGTTGGGCGGGGCTTATGGCTGCTGCTGCTGGTGACCAGAGGTCTTCTGGAAGACTTGCAGTTCAGCTTTTCATTGAGAAAAGAACAAAGAACGTCTCTGAAGTCATTCTTAAAAAAGGAAGATGTGTTGGGAGTTTTGCCGACCGGATACAGCAAAAGTCTATCAGCTAGCTTCGTTGCGCTATCCTATTATGTGCAGAGGGAATTTGACGGAAAAACTGATTATCCCGCCCCTTGGATTGAGCCCTGACTAATGGTGAGTTCCCAGACTGGCTTGTCAGGCTAGCTGAATACATAATTAGGCACACTTTACGCTTCCCCTCCCATCTCTTTATGGGAAACTCCCACATGCATATATGCATATGCGTGACACGGAAAAGCGCAATTTGGCATTTTCAGTTCCCGCAACAGGCAGTCTCAGTGTGACCTGTTTGTACATACCTCACCATGCTTTTACCTCAGTGCTGCCTGTTAGTACATACCTCACCATGCTTTTACCTCAGTGTGACCTGTTAGTACATACCTCACCATGCTTTTACCTCAGTGTGACCTGTTAGTACATACCTCACCATGCTTTTACCTCAGTGTGACCTGTTTGTACATACCTCACCATGCTTTTACCTCAGTGTGGCCTGTTTGTACATACCTCACCATGCTTTTACCTCAGTGTGACCTGTTAGTACATACCTCACCATGCTTTTACCTCAGTGTGGCCTGTTAGTACATACCTCACCATGCTTTTACCTCAGTGTGACCTGTTAGTACATACCTCACCACCTTTTACCTCAGTGCTTTCACCATGCTTTTACCTCAGTGTGACCTGTTAGTACATACCTCACCATGCTTTTACCTCAGTGTGACCTGTTAGTACATACCTCACCATGCTTTTACCTCAGTGTGACCTGTTAGTACATACCTCACCATGCTTTTACCTCAGTGTGGCCTGTTTGTACATACCTCACCATGCTGTTACGCTCACGTTGCGAAACAAATAAGCCTGAAGTGGCCGAACACGGCCCCTGGCAGGTTTTAATCCGGCCCGCGTATCAATTTAGGTTCACAATAAATGTCGTGCCGTAGTTGTGCACCAAAACAGAAAGACAGGAAACTGTTTTTCAAATGTCAACTACGCCACACTTAGAGCAGAATTTGGTAGATTTGCCGACTCCCCACAGAAGCAGAGAGAGTTTTTGAAATTAAAGCTGGGAAACAGGTTGCTGTGAGTCGACTTTTAAAATGTAATCTTTGATTTGCTAAATTCTCAGATTTCTTACGAACTATTTTCTGCCTTTTTTAGGGCTTTATGTGGACCAAACTGTAAGTGAGAAGACTATATGAGACATGGAATAATACAGCCAAAGATATTTTACTTTTTCTAAATAAAAGCATGGAAATACACTCTATATGTCTGGCCCTTGATGCGATCCTCCTTTTCCAGTGTGGCCCCTAGTGAAGTTCAGTTTGACATCCCTGCTGTAGGGGGTTAAATTGCGTTAAATATGGAAAAAGTAGGAACAAGGTTCATGGGTTTGTGGAACACTGTCAGCGTTAAAGTTAAAGTGAGTGCCACTACTGTCACAGCAGAGCATGGAAACTGTCAGGATGATTTAGGATGAAGTGTCATGGATAGTTACTCATCGAGGGAGCTGTGTTTTCTGTGCCAGCATCTTTGAGCGCTGTAGTCTCTGGTACTCACAGTTTCAGTCCATTAGGGGATCATCGGTCTGCAGAGGCACCGCTGTTCAGACTCACAGGGAAAGAATCGAGCACAATCATCTGATTAAAACCTCTGACACAAGCCTGATGCGCCTTTCAAAGAGAACAATAACGCTGTGAGCACCCAGCAATAATGGCTGCTAGTTTTGATCGCAGACATTGCTAGGCTGCAGTGAGTTTACCACAACCAGGGAGTCCATGCTTAAAGGAGGCCTATTATGCTTTTTTTTCATATTTCCTGTCATATTTAATCAATGTTACAATGTTGGATGTTCATGTTAAACGTTAACGTTAACCCCAGCCCTATCTGCCGGGGGTTTGATTTCTCCCTGCAGCTGAGGCTGTACGTTTATCTCTCCCGCTTCCGTTACAAATCTGCGGGAACCAATCACAAACTGGCTTATCCACCAGGTGCGCTATTGGCTGGTTTAACACGATGACGATAGAGAAGAGACCAAGCAGCTTCTTGTTTACATTCAACATGGATCAACCAGATCATTGGTCTGATTGGTTGAAGGACTATCCAATTGCATACAGAGTCATTTGAACTATATGCCCGTTGATCCCGCCTCTTGTGCAGTAGAAACTACAGAGCAGACTCCCCAGACTAATGTTCAATCTTAAAAAGATGAGCTTGGTCTGCTGATAGCCAGACTAGTTAAACGTGGCTAAAGCTTAAAAAAAACCGAGCTAACCATATTCCACGTGAGCCGAAATCTCAGATTTCCCACGGTTCTGAACACTCTGGTTTCCGATTCACATACCCTGCCACATGTGGCATCGTGCTCATGTCAGAGATAGCTGTAATCGTGGCTAGTGATGATAGATAGATAGATAGATAGATAGATAGATAGATAGATAGATAGATAGATAGATAGATAGATAGATAGATAGATACTTACTTTTTGGCATCCAGTAGCTTAGACCACCATAACACAAAAACACATATACATGCATTTATCAGACATACTATACATAAGAATAAAAATCACTCACAGAAATGCAATGACCATGATAAGGTGCTATGGTAGACTGTGTGCAATGGTGATAGTGCAAAAGTGAACAGTGCAGGGACTGAACAGTGCAGTATTATAACTAGAGTATTATTATATATTAATTATGACTATGAAATATTAACATATTAACTGACTGATTGAATAAGAATAAGAACAATATATAAAAGGAAATACGTTATAAGATGTACATGTTGTGACCACAGTCCAGATTGGGTAGGAGGGCTAGATTATATTAATTTCTGCCCAATTTCGGGGTCACATGTCCGGTTGTGTAGTATTTGGTTTAGAAGCCTGCACACCCTGAGTGTGTTTCTGTACTTCTTCATAACCGTCTAGTCCCGCACCACCTCAGGATTCTCCCCATAACCTATATGGCTCTACACGGTCAGGCACCTGATTATCTTGCCAACATAATTCACTTACGCACCCTGTCCTGGTCTCTCAAGTCTGTCAATCAAAATCTGCTATCCACGCCACGCACTCATCTGAAGACATGTGGGGATAGAGCATTTGAGGCGATGGGTTAGCCATTATAACCCTAACCCTGGCACCCAGACTAATGCTCTACCTACCAGCATTAGGTTGGCTGATGTGGATTGTTTTAAGGGACAGGTGAAGACTCACTTGTTCAGGCTAGCTTTTGGGTAGCCTATGTCTTTTATTTATTGATAATTGTATCTGTTGTATTTTATTTTATTGACTATTTTTACCATGTTTTTATCGTCTATGCATATTGTAAAGCACTTTGTGACTTAATAAACTTACTTACTTACTTACCTCAGGTTGTTTTCACAGCAGCTCCCCCCTGCTGCTCTCCCCCAGAACACTTATCAGTCCTCTCCATCTGGCGTCTAGCCCAGTCATTAGGAGACGGGCTACCGACAGTGTTGGGAAAGTACATTTTCTACATGAACTAGTTCAAAGTTCAGTTCACAAATTTTAAAATTAACTAGTTCAGTTCATAGTTCATACTTCAACTTTTTGAACTAAGTTCGCAGTTCCAAAAATGAACTAAGATCATAGTTCTTTTTTTCCATATGTTGCCGCGAGCTATTATTCTTCAAAACTATTGGCACAGCCCACGTAGAACCCCAGACAGCAATTATTTTATCAGTTTTAACACTGAAACTATGCGTCAGATTTCATCTTCATATCCAACCAGTTTGTTTTAGCCCTGGTTTTGGCCTGGAAGGCTCTGTAGAAATCTGGCACCCTATCGGACGAAGTTAAACTGAGAGAGCCAGACACCAGAATGAAGGAGTTCACGTTAACGTTCATCAGGCAGTACGTTCAGTTCACGTCGCCCAAAATATGACACCGGCTACCGGTGTGCTGGAGCGCGTCCTCGTGCCAATCCAGCATCTCCCCTGATTAGGAGATGTGCCTCAGGTGTGTTAGGAGGAGTCCTCAGTATCTGTGCCAGGCAAGCAACCACACAACCAGAAGCAAAACACTACACTATATAGCCTACTATAAAAATCAAAAAATAAACACTAGCTGCCTGGCAATACTTTGTGACAGAATTTGATTTGATTTATTTAATTGTATCAAGAATGCCATAGACATGAAGAGACATCTAATACAATCGGGGATAGAAACACAATAAAGTCCAGGACTTATTTCCATTGTGGTCCTGTGGTGTATTTTGTAGCGATGGTGCGTTGCTGTGTGGAGAGGAATCCGCTGACGCTGTTCTTGATTATAAAGGTTTATTTACATCAAGGAATTCAGCATCATTTTACAAGCTCTGAAGAGCCCGGAGAGGACCTCACCCCGATTCTCTGAATGGTCCTCTGAGGTTCTGCTGTTAACACATGGTATATATGTCCTAAACTTTGTGTAACATCAGGTGGGGGATGGAAGTAATAATTGACCAATGGCTACAAGCCAACTGGCCTTCTTTTTAACAAAGACATTTCAATCTTTTAGGCCCCACTGATAACACATTCCAGATGTTTCCAGAGAGGTGTCCTCTGAAAGTAGGATGAAGTTCATTTGAGGTCTCCCGTTGAATCTTAAGTACAAGTCATAAATGTTCAGATAAAGCTTAAATTCAAGTTATATAGAGACTGGTCAGATAAAAAAGGGTGTTAGTATACTTCAGTCCTCAACACATCAGGACAAGACACGTACAGAATGTGTGTTAAAAATTGACATGAAATAACAACATTTTCCTTAAATAAATAAAAATATAAACGGTAATTTGCCTTTTGTTCTATTCTGCAACCCTATCTAGTAACCAGGCCCAGAAAGTGTGTGATTTATGAATCTGAAAACGCTGCTATAATGGGTCTCCTTTAATGAGACAGATGATAATGTAAGTAAGGTGTCTAATTAATGAAATGTGCACGTTGTCTCTTGTGTGTGCAGATTCTCGTTGGAGAGCTCTGTGCCTTCTTCACCAAGGCAGAGGGAACCCAGGAGAAGACGATTGTCACCGCAGACTGCTGCTACTTCAACCCTTTACTGAGGCGCATCATACGCTTCCTAGGTGAACACGTGTTTTGGGACATATTTGTGTCTAAGTCACATGTGTCAAACTAAAGGCCCGCAGGCTCCTCTCAGGCATATCGGTTTAGATACATGATATATTTTGGCTCGCCTAGTTGTGCGCCAAAACCAAAAAGACTGGACTGTTTTCAAACTACAATTATGTTAACGGCTAAGGAGCTTTTGGTGATATACGTAGGGCTGGATGTCGACCCGAAATGCCACAAAAGTTGAAAACGGTGACAAAAAGCACTTGCAAAAAGTGATTTTTTTTTTTTTTTTTTTTTTTAAAGTGACAAAAACGTCAGAGAAAGCCACAAAAAAGTTGGACAGGGCTACAAAAATGACGAAAAAAAGCTAGAAAAATGTCAACAAACTTTTGAATAGGGGAGAGTGGGGGCGGTTATACAATTATATATTAAACCCATATATGTCACCTACTTGCCCATACTGCTGCAACATGTGTACATATGATAATATGAAAGTAATTTGTACTTAAATGGACCCCGAAAAATGTCCCCATATATGGGGACAGTTGCAACAGTCATTTAGATGTAATAAAACTCATATTTCAGCATAATTATTCAAATATCTTTTTTGTTTATTTGAGACCAGAGTTATTAAACCATTGAATTGCTTTTTATATCAATTTTATCTAATAGTCATTATTGTTGTCATGAGGGACAGTTGCAACACCATGTGTGGACAGTTGCATACAGTAGGGGCCTGGCAGCCATCTTAAAACTAGCGATGCTAGCCTAACACATTAGCTTTAACATATAGTACCTAAGTCTGTTAAGAGCTAAGAAACTGCACATTCAAACTATATAACGATAAAGATCAATACTTAAACAGTTTAGACAGTATGACAAAAAATCTGGTCATAAAAAAAGGAACGATGACATGTGGCTGTTACCTTCCAGAAAGATGGAGGGGCCTACTGAGCGTGTGCATTAGGAGTTTCCTGATTGGAGAAATCAGCAATGTTGCAACTGTCCCCACTCTCCCCTACTTTGTTCGATGTATGCATGTCAAAGATGGGGACTCAAGTCTGACACGTGGGACCCGATCCCCAGTCTCCTGGGTGAAAGTCCTGTGTCTGGCCCATCCTCCACCCCCCCTCCCCAACCAACCTCCCTATGCAGATTTTTGGGCTTTCATACTACTCACTACGGCATAAATTGACACGCAACTGCAAGGTAATGTAATAAAAAAAAATGTCTTTGATGGCCACTTCATGAGATCAGTCTGAACTAATAGTCAGTTCTCTAGTGTTCAGTGAGTTTATCAGAGCTTCTTTATTGAACAGATGCATCTGGAAACAATGAGACTGAGATTAGTCAACAGGTACACAGGTATTTTTAAAAAAAACAAAACAATGTTTTCACTCTTTTTTTTAAAAAGCAATCTGGTCCAATCCAAAAATGACTTGTGAACATCTCTGATGCATATCATTAAACTCTACATTTCTGGCCCTTGTTGTGATTCTCATTTCCATTGTGGCCCTCAGTGAAGTTGAGTTTGACACCTTCGGTCCAAGTCACATGTGTCAAACATGTGTCATGTGGCCCGTATATCAATTTGGGTTCACAATAGATTTTGGCCCTCCTAGTTGTGCGCCAAACCAAATACACAGGACAGTGTTTTTTTAAACTGCAGTTACGTGACATTCAAAGCAGAATATGGCAGATTTACCGACTCTGAGACTCCGAAATCCACCCAGAAGGAACTCTTTTGATGACTTTTGTAGGGCTTCATGTCAACAAAACTTTGCACCATGAGAGGTGCTGTGGTCTTCGTCGTCGCTGTCATTGTTAGTGTTATTTTATTTATTTTGTTGTTCCTTTTTGTTTTATATGTTTATCTCTGTGAAGCACTTTGGTAACCTTGTTGTTTGTTTAAATTGTGCTATATGAATAAAGTGGATTGGATTGGACAAAACTGCGACAAAAAGCGTACAAAAATGTCGGAAAAAGCAAAACATTTACAGATAAGTGACAAATGTCGGAAACGTCGGGGGAAAAAAATCAACAAAAATGAAGAAAAGAGCTACCAAAATGTAAAAAGAAAGTGAAATGCCGTAACAAAAGCACACCAATAAACTCCACGTCTGGCCCTTGGTGTGATTCTCTTTTTCCAGTGTGGCCTGTAGGAAAAGAGTCTTTTAAGAACCACCGGTCACTTCTCAAAGTTTCCCCTTTAAATATTGTGTTCGTTGAAAGGCAGACCAAGAAATAAATACTCAGGATTCGTTCAGTTAAACTAAAACAATCTTTAGTAAAATGATATTGCAAACAGATATTTCATATGCATATGGATCAGCCGCTCCTTCAGGACTTTCTCTCCCTAACCACCAACAAAGTCTTTCCGGGTCTGATACCGGACCTTCCTTTTCCCTTTTCTTTTATTCATCTTCCGGTTTCTCCTCCAGTCATTGCGTCTGGGCCGCCAATCGGTGTGATATCACTCAGACTTTCTGTCTCCAAGAAGAAAGAGAAATTGCGCGCTAGCCTCTCATTCTCTTCTTCTCTCACAGCCTAAAAATTGTCTTTTCCTTTAAGATACAGTACATACAAAAGTTTGGACACACCTTCTCATTCAATGCGTTTCCTTTTTATTTTCATGACTATTTACATTGTAGATTCTCACTGAAGGCATCAAAACTATGAATGAACACATATGGAATTATGTACTTAACAAAAAAGTGTGAAATAACTGAAAACATGTCTTATATTTTAGATTCCTCAAAGTAGTCACCCTTTGCTTTTTTATTAATAAGGGAAATAATTCCACTAATGAACCCTGACAAAGCACACCTGTGAAGGTAAAACCATTTCAGGTGACTACCTCATGAAGCTCATTGAGAGAACACCAAGGGTTTGCAGAGTTATCAAAAAAAGCAAAGGGTGGCTACTTTGAAGAATCTAAAATATAAGACATGTTTTCAGTTATTTCACACTTTTTTGTTAAGTACATAATTCCATATGTGTTCATTCATAGTTTTGATGCCTTCAGTGAGAATCTACAATGTAAATAGTCATGAAAATAAAAAGGAAACACATTGAATGAGAAGGTGTGTCCAAACTTTTGGCCTGTACTGTATTTCATTAGGTGCATTCTGCAAATGATTGTTCAACAAATCAGGAGCACTTTTGCTCCACTAAATTTTAACCTGTCTTATCTTACACATGCCAGACAGGAGGAGACAGCGAGGCCATCCCAGGCTACAGGACAGTCTTATTCTAAACCCAACAGATTTCTACAGGCCCCCAGTGAGAATGAGTTTGACACCTTTGGTCTAAGTGCGAGAAAACAAAAAAAAGATCAAGACAGCATGAAAGGAAAGGTAGACTTGTGAGAATGTGATCCGCTTCACTTCAGAGTTTGTGTAGCAGAGCTCGTGCACCTACCGTAGCTGTTGATTGGCTGATGAACTGTGATATAATCTCAGAGGTTAGATATTCGCTCGTGAATACTGAGCAGCCTGAGCCGAACGAGGTGAAGTGGAGGCTTCTCGTTGCAATTTCACACCTCAGCTGATAAAAATGTGTTGCAGCTATTTTAGGAAAAGAAAAACTTATCACCCGTTTTTATCTCAAAGTGCTGTTACATGTTGAAATCGTTCCAACATCTATTCTGCTTTTCTTCATCTTCTGATGTATCTTTAACCACCCTACACACACACACACACACACACACACACACACACACACACACACACACACACAGACACACACACAGACACACACAGGCACACACACAGACAAACACACACACACACACACACACACACACACACACACACACACACACACACACACACACACAACACTAACACACAGACACACACACACACACACACACACAGACACACACACACAGACAAACTAACACACAGACACACACACACACACACACACACACACACAAACTAACACACAGACACAACACCCCTTCTGTCTGCCTGTTTGTGTGTGTGTGTGTGTGTGTTTGTCTGTGTGTGTGTGTCTGTGTGTGTCTGTGTGTGTCTGTGTGTGTCTGTGTGTGTGTGTGTGTGTGTGTGTGTGTGTGTGTGTGTGTGTGTGTGTGTGTGTGTGTGTGTGTGTGTGAGAATCTTTGTAGGGTTAGGGTTAGACCTGTATCTGATCAGTATGCATACGCTCTTGTTGATTGCAATATCATTCCCTAAAGCTTGTTATAAGCTCTTATTTTCTGTAATATCATTTACTAAAGCTTATTATAAACTCTTACATTCTGTAATATCATTCACTAAAGCTTGTTATAAACTCTTATATTCTGTAATATCATTCACTAAAGCTTGTTATAAACTCTTATATTCTGTAATATCATTCACTAAAGCTTATTATAAACTCTTATATTCTGTAATATCATTTACTAAAGCTTGTTATAAGCTCTTATATTCTGTAATATCATTCACTAAAGCTTATTATAAACTCTTATATTCTGTAATATCATTCACTAAAGCTTGTTATAAGCTCTTATATTCTGTAATATCATTCACTAAAGCTTGTTATAAGCTCTTATATTCTGTAATATCATTCACTAAAGCTTGTTATAAGCTCTTATTTTCTGTAATATCATTTACTAAAGCTTATTATAAACTCTTATATTCTGTAATATCATTCACTAAAGCTTGTTATAAACTCTTATATTCTGTAATATCATTCACTAAAGCTTGTTATAAACTCTTATATTCTGTAATATCATTCACTAAAGCTTATTATAAACTCTTATATTCTGTAATATCATTGACTAAAGCTTGTTATAAGCTCTTATATTCTGTAATATCATTCACTAAAGCTTATTATAAACTCTTATATTCTGTAATATCATTCACTAAAGCTTGTTATAAGCTCTTATATTCTGTAATATCATTCACTAAAGCTTGTTATAAGCTCTTATATTCTGTAATATCATTCACTAAAGCTTGTTATAAGCTCTTATATTCTTTAATATCATTTACTAAAGCTTATTATAAACTCTTATATTCTGTAATATCATTCACTAAAGCTTGTTATAAACTCTTATATTCTGTAATATCATTCACTAAAGCTTGTTATAAGCTCTTATATTCTTTAATATCATTTACTAAAGCTTATTATAAACTCTTATATTCTGTAATATCATTTACTAAAGCTTGTTATAAGCTCTTATATTCTGTAATATCATTCACTAAAGCTTGTTATAAGCTCTTATATTCTGTAATATCATTTACTAAAGCTTGTTATAAGCTCTTATATTCTGTAATATCATTCACTAAAGCTTGTTATAAGTTCTTATATTCTGTGATATCATTCACTAAAGCTTGTTTTTAACTTTAACTGAACCAATCCTGAGTTTTATTTCTCTGATAACCAGTAAAGACTTTTCAGGGCGTAGTGAGCATAGAACTGGAGTCAGATTAAGTCTGGCCTTTTTTAGGGCCAGACCGGTCACTGGTCACATTTTAGAATAAAATCCTACTACGCCCAGCCCTATTTTATACCACTTCTCTGAAATCATTCCAACAAACTTTTGTGCGTTACTACAGTACAGGCCAAAAGTTTGTTTATTTTCATGACTATTTCCATTGTAGATTCTCACTGAAGGCATCAAAACTATGAATGAACACATATGGAATTATGTACTTAACAAAAAAGTGTGAAATAACTGAAAACATGTCTTATATTTTAGATTCTTCAAAGTAGCCACCCTTTGCTTTTTTTATTAATAAGGGAAATAATTCCACTAATGAACCCTGACAAAGCACACCTGTGAAGGTAAAACCATTTCAGGTGACTACCTCATGAAGCTCATTGAGAGAACACCAAGGGTTTGCAGAGTTATCAAAAAAAAGCAAAGGGTGGCTACTTTGAAGAATCTAAAATATAAGACATGTTTTCAGTTATTTCACACTTTTTTGTTAAGTACATAATTCCATATGTGTTCATTCATAGTTTTGATGCCTTCAGTGAGAATCTACAATGTAAATAGTCATGAAAATAAAAAGGAAACACATTGAATGAGAAGGTGAGTCCAAACTTTTGGCCTGTACTGTATATCTTCTGATATATCTTTCTCTCCCTTTTTGTCTCTTTGCCCCCATCTCTCCTCCCCAGGTGTCTATGCCTTCGGCCTGTTCACCACCACCATCTTCGCCAACGCGGGCCAGGTAGTGACAGGAAACCAGACGCCTCACTTCCTGTCTGCCTGCCGACCGAACTACACGGCGCTGGGCTGCCAGTCCACCATGCAGTACATCGCCGAGCGCCGCGCCTGCACAGGGAACCCGCTGATCGTCATGTCCGCGCGGAAGTCCTTCCCGTCCAAGGACGCAGCGCTCAGCGTGTACTCTGCCGTGTACACCGCGGTAGGTCTGAGCACGCCGGAGCACACGCTCCGCACTTCGGTTGATGTATAACCCGATGCACCACAGAAACCATCTGAGATGCCGTTTACCGATTTAAGAGAAAATCCGATGAGATCGAGCGTACAAACTTTATGTCGATTGTCACAACCCGGCTCAATGCATGTGACAAAGAGGGGAGACCAAACAGGTTAAAATGCCAATAAAGTGTTTATTGTAAAGTACACAAACTACTATTAAGAAAAGAAATCAAAACAGATGTGGAATCAATGTTATCAGTAGTGTGTGTGTGTGTGTGTGTCTCTGTGTGTGTGTTTCTGTGTGTGTGTGTGTGTGTGTTTCCTGTCGGTCTCTCTGCAGATGTACGTGACTCTGGTGTTTAAGACCAAAGGCACGCGGCTGACCAAGCCCACCATCAGCCTGGCTCTGCTGTGCCTGGCCACGCTGGTGGGCGTGGTCCGGGTGGCCGAGTACCGAAACCACTGGGGGGACGTCCTGGCGGGATTCTTCACCGGGGGGGCCATCGCGGTGTTCTTGGTGAGAGACTAGACTGGACTGGAAGATGTTCTGAAAGTGTCCTTGTTGGATTTCCCACATGAAGATTGGTTTACGTTTACATTAGAGATGTTCCGATACCGTGCAAATGTGCACCTGAGAGTTTTGTGTGTGTGTGTGTGTGTGTGTGTGTGTGTGTGTGTGTGTGTGTGTGTGTGTGTGTGTGTGTGTGTGTGTGTGTGTGTGTGTGTGTGTGCGTGCATGCGTGTGTGTTTGTTGAAGTATACAGTAATTTGTGTGTGCGTGTCTGTGTGTGTGCGTGTGTGTGTTGAAGAATACAGTAATTTGTGTGTGCGTGTCTGTGTGTGTGCGTGTGTGTGTTGAAGAATACAGTAATTTGTGTGTGCGTGTCTGTGTGTGTGCGTGTGTGTGTTGAAGAATACAGTAATTTGTGCGTGCGTGTCTGTGCATAATTGTATGTATATGGGGGAGAGGGATCAGTTGTTGTTGGAGCAGTTAGGCTTGCGAGTGATGTCGGGGACTACCGATGAAAATTAGCACTTTTGAGCTAACTCGGGGACATTTACATTGTTTTAATGTTGATTAATGTTCATTGTCCCCTTTCAAATAAAGAAATCATCATCATGTATTTGTGAATGTATTTTGTGTTTTGTATTTACTGTTTAATTGTTTTAAGGACCCCCTCGAAAAGGGGTTATCATACTAATAAATACATCTCCCACCTAGTCTCTCTCTCTCTCCCTCTCCAGGTGACTTGTGTGATTAACAGCTTCCAGCAGATGCTGCCGAGTCCTCTCCCACTGCGAGCCCAGAGGCCTGATTCTGTGCTGGGCATGCCCATGCTGACGCTGCCCTGTGTGGAGAGTCCACTCGAAAAGTTAAGTGGCCCTCAGGTAAGAGGCAGGGGTGGGTAAGAGGGGCTGAGATACACACCCCCCCTTGTCTCTTACCTGAATCCGTTGTCCTTCCAAAACATGCATGCTCCGAGCCCCACCTGCACACTGTGTACCAACACAGACATCCAAGTTAACCCTTTTAGGTCAGCGGGGTCAAACCCAACTTCACTAAGGGGCCACACTGGAAAATCAATCAGTCAATCAATCAAAATGTATTCATATAGCACTTTACAACATCCAGCAGGTATCCAAAGTGCTTAACATCAGAAACACATATCATACAATAGAAATAATGAACATAGAAAACAGTAAAATCAGAAAAGGTTACAAAGAGACAAAAGAATGAAATTGTCACACCACTGCTACGTATTAAAGGCCAGATGAAACAGATAAGTTTCGAGTTTGGACTTAAAGAGATCTACATCTGTAATAGAGTGAATATCGGGGGGTAACTTGTTCCAGAGTCTCGGGGCAGATCACCCCACCGTTTATACCTTGACCTCGGCACTTCTAAAACTCGCTGATTTGAAGAACGCAATGACCGGTTGCGCTCACGGAAAGTTAAAATTTCAGACAAATACTCCGGGGCCAGACCATTTAAGGCAGGGGTGTCAAACTCATTTTCTCTAAAGGCCAAACTGGAAAAAAAGAATCCCATCAAGAGCCAGACATGTCCATTTTATTGACATGCTTTATTTAAATCGAACAAGGTCAAACATGTGTATTATTGCATGTCTCGTATAGTCTTCTCACTTACAGTTTGGTCGACATAAAGCCCCAAAAAATGTAACTTAGCCATCAAAGAAAAAAGCGACACAAAAATATTGGAAAAAAAGTATCAAAAAATGCGACAGAAACGTCTGAAAAAGTGGCAAAAATGCTGAAAACAGCACCAACAGTGTTGGCAAAAGAGACAAAAACTTCCGATAAAGCAACAAAAACAAGCTGGGCCAAAATATATTATGAACCTAAATTGATTTGCGAAAGCAAACAATAAAATCTTAAAATCGATTCTAAAACGCACAGGGAGCCGATGTAGAGTATTTCTTTATTTATTTTCAAGGATAACCCCTTGAGATGCATCTCATTTTTGAGGGGTTCCTTTAAGATACAAAAGAAACCAACATCAAGATGGAGAATAATAATTAAAATAAATACAGCACAAGACAATAACAACCATTTAAATACAACATTCACATTCATATACACGCACTCACTAACAATGCTCCCACAAACCTAATCCCTTCCCTTTAGCCCATACCATAATCTAAGTCAAACAGTGAGCCATCTGCGAAAATGCAAATACAGAAACAAGATATAAATATATTTATGCACTTCACTATCGCATGCAGGTACATAAATGCTAACATGTACAGTATATGAGAAAAGAAAGAAAAAATAAATAAATAAAAAGAAAGAGATCAGAAACAGGAACAAAATATTTGAGTGTGGAGAAGGCCAAAGGTTTGGACTCACCTTCTCATTCAATGTGTTTCCTTTTTATTTTCATGACTATTTACATTGTAGATTCTCACTGAAGGCATCAAAACTATGAATGAACACATATGGAATTATGTACTTAACAAAAAAGTGTGAAATAAGTGAAAACATGTCTTATATTTTAGATTCTTCAAAGTAGCCACCCTTTGCTTTTTTATCAATAAGACATGTTTTCAGTTATTTCACACTTTTTTGTTAAGTACATAATTCCATATGTGTTCATTCATAGTTTTGATGCTTTCAGTGAGAATGTATGTATGTATCTACAATGTAAATAGTCATGAAAATAAAAAGGAAACACATTGAATGAGAAGGTGTGTCCAAACTTTTGGCCTGTACTGTAGATGTATTTGTTAAAAAGCGAGCAGCAGCATTTTTGCACAAGTTGAAGACGTGAGCTGAAAAAGGAGGGTTAGCGAAAAGGGCCAGACATATAGAGTTTATAAAGTCAAATATCTTTGACTGTATTATTCCATGTCTGAAATTAGTCTTCTCACTTACAACCTGTACTAATCTGGTCCACATAAAGCCTTAAAAAAGGCAGCAAATAGTTCTTTAAAAATCTGAGAATCTGACAAAACGAAGATTACATTTTAAAAGTCGACCCACAGAAACCTGTTTCCCAGCTTTCCAAGTGAATCCTTTTAGGCTACATTTACACAACCAGAGCAGATTCAGGAGTAAATACCATAGCAGGGGGAATGAGAGGGGGGAACGCCAGAGCAGGGGGAATGAGAGGGAAACATCAGAGCAGGGGGAATGAGAGGGGGAAATGCCAGAGTAGGGGGAACACCAGAGCAGGGGGAATGAGAGGGGGAAACATCAGAGCAGGGGGAATGAGAGGGGGAAACATCAGAGCAGGGGGAATGAGAGGGGGAAACATCAGAGCAGGGGGAATGAGAGGGGGAAATGCCAGAGTAGGGGGAATGAGAGGGAGAAACACAAGAGCAGGGGGAATGAGAAGGGAGAACACCAGAGCAGGGGGAATGAGAGGGGGAAATGCCAGAGCAGGGGGAATGAGAGGGGGGAACACCAGAGCAGGGGGAATGAGAGGGCGAAATGCCAGAGCAGGGGGAATGAGCGGGGGAAACACCAGAGCAGGGAGAATGAGAGAGGCAAACACCAGAGCAGGGGGAATGAGAGGGGGGAAACATCAGAGCAGGGGGAATGAGAGGGGGAAACATCAGAGCAGGGGGAATGAGAGGGGGAAACATCAGAGCAGGGGGAATGAGAGGGGGAAATGCCAGAGTAGGGGGAATGAGAGGGAGAAACACAAGAGCAGGGGGAATGAGAAGGGAGAACACCAGAGCAGGGGGAATGAGAGGGGGAAATGCCAGAGCAGGGGGGAATGAGAGGGGGAACACCAGAGCAGGGGGAATGAGAGGGCGAAATGCCAGAGCAGGGGGAATGAGCGGGGGAAACACCAGAGCAGGGAGAATGAGAGAGGCAAACACCAGAGCAGGGGGAATGAGAGGGAGAAACACAAGCGCAGGGGGAATGAGAGGGGGGGAAACACCAGAGCAGGGGGAATGAGATGCGGAAGCACCAGAGCAGGGGGAATGAGATGCGGAAGCACCAGAGCAGGGGGAATGAGATGCGGAAGCACCAGAGCAGGGGGAATGAGATGCGGAAGCACCAGAGCAGGGGGAATGAGAGGGGGAAATGCCTGAGCAGGGGAAACACCAGAGCAGGGGGAATGAGATGCGGAAGCACCAGAGCAGGGGGAATGAGATGTTGTGTGTCCTGTGTGGTCTGTCAGCGTCACTAACCCTCACCTGACTCCCTCTTCTCCTCTGTCTCCCACCTTCCCTCTCTCCTCCAGCATCCTGCACTCCCTTCCTCCTCCTTTTCCTCTCCTCCTTACCACGCCTTCGTCCAACCATTCTGACCAACTTTAAATCCTCCTCCTCCTCCTCTCCTCCTCCTTCCTTCCTCTCCTCCTCCTCCCTTCCTCTCCTCCTCCTCCCTTCCTCTCCTCCTCTCCTCCTCTCCTCCTTAAAATGCCTACGTCCAACCATTCTGACCAACTTTGAATCCTCTCACTCCTCTCTCTCTCCCTCCTCCCTCTCTCACTCCTCTCTCTCCTCTCTCTCTCCCTCTCTCTCTCACTCCTCCCTGTCTCACTCCTCTCTCTCACTCCTCTCTCCCTCTCTGTCTCACTCCTCTCTCTCTCCCTCTCTCTCTCACTCCTCCCTGTCTCACTCCTCTCTTTCTCTCCTCTCTCTCTCCCTCTCTGTCTCACTCCTCTCTCTCTCCTCTCTCTCTCCCTCTCTCACTCCTCTCACTATCACCTGTCATCTGTCTCCTTTGTTTCTGTTTTTTCGGCTCCTGTTTTTCGGCTCCTCTTCCTTCGCACCTCATCCCGTGCATTGCTCTTGATTATTCTTTTCTTCACTTTTTTCTCTCTCTCTCTCTCCTCTCTCCTTTGCCTCTCCTCTCTATCTCTCCTTTTCTCTCTCTCTCCTTCCCTCTCTCTCTCCTTCTCTCTCTCTCTCTCTCTCCTCTCTCCTTTGCCTCTCCTTTCTCTCTCTCCTTCCCTCTCTATCTATCTCTCTCTCTCCTTCTCTCTCTCTCTCCTCTCTCTCTCTCCTTCTCTCTCTATCTATCTCTCTCTCTCTCTCTCTCCTTTGCCTCCCCTCTATCTCTCTCCTCTCACTCTCTCCTTCTCTCTCTCCTCTCTCTCCTTCTCTCTCTCTCTATCTATCTCTCTCTCTCTCCTTCTCTCTCTTTCCTCTCTCTCTCTCCTTCTCTCTCTCTCTCTCCTTCTCTCTCTCTCCATCTCTGTCTCCCCCTCTCTCTCTCTCTCTTTCTTACTCCTCTCTTTCCCCTGCAGACTCCGCGTGGATCTCCGTTCACCGAGATCACATGACCATCAGCCCTATCGGTTCCCCCCCCACCACCCCCGATGTCCTCATACCGTCTCGCTCCATTTCCAGCGAAGTCTAGACCAATCAGAGGAGGAGGAGCACTCGCCGCGCTGCACCGCCCATCCGGCCGGGCGGTACGCCACGTTGCATCGCTCTTATTCCACGCAGGTCTAGACCTCCCGACACACACACACACACACATATATATATATATATATATATATATATATACATATACACACACACAGTACAGGCCAAAATTTTGGACACACCTTCTCATTCAATGTGTTTCCTTTTTATTTTCATGACTATTTACATTGTAGATTCTCACTGAAGGCATCAAAACTATGAATGAACACATATGGAATTATGTACTTAACAAAAAAGTGTGAAATAACTGAAAACATGTCTTATATTTTAGATTCTTCAAAGTAGCCACCCTTTGCTTTTTTATTAATAAGGGAAATAATTCCACTAATTAACCCTGACAAAGCACACCTGTGAAGGTAAAACCATTTCAGGTGACTACCTCATGAAGCTCATTGAGAGAACACCAAGGGTTTGCAGAGTTATCAAAAAAAAAAAGCAAAGGGTGGCTACTTTGAAGAATCTAAAATATAAGACATGTTTTCAGTTATTTCACACTTTTTGTTAAGTACATAATTCCATATGTGTTCATTCATAGTTTTGATGCCTTCAGTGAGAATCTACAATGTAAATAGTCATAAAAACAAAAAGGAAACACATTGATTGAGAAGGTGTGTCCAAACTTTTGGCCTGTACTGTATACATATATATACATACACACACATACATACATATATATATATATATATATATATATATATATATATATATATATGTGTGACAGTATCTTTGTGGGGACCCGTCATTGACATAATTCATTCCCCAACCCTAACCATAACCATCACAACTAAATGCCTAACCTTAACCCTTACCCTCACCTTAACCCTCAAACAGCCCTTTAAACTTGTGGGGTCCAGCATTTTGGGCCCCACAAAGCTGTCGGGACCCCACAAGTATACTGGACTCCCGGTTTTTGGACCCCATGAATATAGTCACACACACACACACACACACACCCACACATACACACACCACCCTGTTGCCCTCTCAACCCCCCAGGGAACCGATAGGCTAACTCTTCAAAGACTTGCTCTTTTTTTTCCTGGAGTAAAAAGTAAAGAGCTGAACTTTCAGTACAGAGTCAGGTGCATCTCTCTTTTTTTCATTTTGAATATTCAAATTCAAGACTTTTGTTGAACTTTTTTTGTACAAACTCGAATCCCGTGAAGCTGACTTTTGTCAACAGTGGCGTGCTCTGAGAGAATAATACATCAAACTGTGACCACTGAGAACAATCGCTGTACTTTTCCTGAACACATGAACGAATTTTAACCCGTTTGAAGGACGATAAGCGTTGCGTTTGATGTCCCGACGTTGCCATGTTGGACCGAAGAAACCCTCTGAAGGATCCACTCGCTACTGAGACTCAACTGTCCCGTTGTGTAAAAGTGAAGCCAAAATCTCCCGGATCCAGGCACTGTCATCTTGTAATGTTGGAGCCAGAGTCAGCACAGTAGTGATCTAAGCCCCGCCCACATAACTGGCCAACCAATCGCAAGTCAGTTCAGAGGCAGGTTGAAAGTTCTCAAAGTGAGGGAGTGAAAGAGTTTATCGATCCAGATCTTTTTGGCTTCACTTGTACAGTGTATGCATTAAATCCCTTTATCCCTTAGACACAGACAGACACACACACACACACATACACACACAGACAGACAGACACAGACACAGACAGACACACACAGACACACACACACATACACACACAGACAGACAGACAGACACAGACAGACACAGACAGACACACACACACACACACACACACACACACACACACAGACAGACACACACACACACACACACACACATACACACACACACAGACAGACACACAGACACACACACACACACACACACACAGACAGACAGACAGACACAGACAGACAGACACACACACAGA
>NC_041345.1:960017-977517 GCF_004354835.1 Perca flavescens | reverse complement strand
AAAACGTGATCAGTGTGACCAAAAAAGCTTCAATAGTTTAGTGCTGAGTTGGGTTACAGACTGTGGCTCAAAGCCACAAAGAGCCCCAAAAAAAGCACTATAGAGGATAAAAAGTAAGTGGTTTTCTTCGACAGTAATCATATTCTGCCTTTTGTGCAAATGAAAGTATCTGATATTACAGAATGCATTGGCATGAGTGGTGTATAATGGAACATTTTAGGAGAAGATCACAAAGATAAAGCACCATTACATGAAGATATAGGTCGATGTATCGAGTCAACGCATTCTCATGATTCCTGTGATATCGTACGAAAACTTTTAGTCATGTACAACAATTTTTGGGCATTTTATGCCTTTTTATTTGACAGGACAGCTGAAGAAATGAGATGGGAAAGAGAGGAGGGAATGACATGCAGCAAAGGGCTGCTGGTCGGAGTCAAACCCTGGCCCGCCTCATCAAGGAGTGCACCTCTATATTTGGGTGCCTGCTCTACCAACTGTGCTAACCGGGCGCCCATAACGGTTAAGTTTAGGGGTCTTTATGGTTAAATTTAGTCGAGAAAAGGTGACCGTGAGACGGGTACAAAGCACCGTGAGGTGCCGAAGTTTCAGCGCCCGTTACAGTTGAATTTAGCCGACAAACGACAGCTGAGTTTTAGATTTAGATTTTTATGTGGCACGTGCCAGTGGCATGTACTTCCGTTTGCTAATTGCATATGAATTGACACCGTAGCGAGTAATATGACAGGGCGAAAATCCATTTAGGTCTGTTGGTCAGGGGGGGAGGATGGGTTAAACACAGGACTCTCACCCAGGAGAGCAGGGATCGAGTCTAACCCTAACCCCGTTATTCTTTTCCGAAACGCAAGTCACGTAGCCTTGCGATAACGCACCACGTGGCTTTAGAAAATGCCACGTATATTTTAACGAAATATTACGTTCTAAGTTATATTTTATGTCTTACGGTGAAGGACATGCCACTTCCAGCCGCCACATGCCACTTAAAAATCTAACTCCTACTGGTTAAGGAACTAAAATGACTAGTTAAGATATTAGAAAGAAGATTGTGGTTTGCGTTAAACACACCAGTTTAGTACTCCTGAGGTCGCCCGGTTAGCTCAGTTGGTAGAGCGGGGCGCCCATATATAGAGGTTGACTTCTCAACACAGTGGCCAGGGTTCGACTCCAACCTGTGGACCTTTGCTGCATGTCATTCTCTCTCTCTCTCTCTCTGTCTCTCTCTCTTCCCTCCCCCCCCTTTCATGTCTTCAGCTGTACTGTTAAAATAAAGGCCAAAAATGCCCAAAAAATTCATCTCATTGTCCCGGGACATGCACACCCGTTTCCTGGGTCAAAGTCTTGTGTTTTCTTGTGTTGTCTTAACTTCTTCTACGACACAAACTCCTCTCCCTCGCTTTGGGACCAATGCATCCACCACAAAAGACCTGATAGATAGATAGATAGATAGATAGATAGATAGATAGATAGATAGATAGATAGATAGATACTTTATTCAAAAAATGTGAGAGTCCAGCAGCTGACACATTCCCATATACCACACAGTTCCCCATAATAAATAAATAAATACAATGAAAATGCATACACAACAGTTAAAAACAGGAAAAGAGCAGCATAACTATAACTACTGCACACAGCCCAGTTCTCATCTGGTCTGGGATATGTGTACAAATAGTTTGTCTTGTGTTTTCTCCTTAACTTCTTCTATGACACAAACTCCTCTTCCTCACTTTAGGACCAATGCATCTGCCACAAAATACCTGGAATACATGCAAATTACAATGCACTTATTTTCGTAGATATATTTTGGAATAGTTCATGAGAACAGCCTGACAAATGCACTACCAGCAGCACACCTATGAACACACACACACTAACATGTCCCTTTCTTCCACGTCTCTGTCTGTCCCATCATGACTCATCCGGCTTGTCTCTCCTCCACTTAACCACGATGATGACATGTGCAACTTCCTCAGCTGACTGCGCCTCACCTCCAAACTGTCAGGAGAAAACTGATGGCCCGGACCCACAGCCTCTGCTTTTAGAAACAGGTCCCGTATCTCTGCAGAGAGCAGACAGCACGGAGCGGGATAGAACTTGAGATTCGAGTGGGAATGCGCGGTCGTCTGGCTGTTATAGATTTTCTGTAGTGCGTCTTGCTGCTTTTCTACTCATCTGCCACCTGCCTGCCTGCACGGCACCGACGAGAATATTAATCAGGGCCTGCAACTACGTTTGAGATTGAAAATTAACTAAATTGTTGAATCAACTTGATGTGATCAACTAGCTCCATTCACACATGACTAGTACAACCTGGGAACCTCTAGTCATTTGTAATAATCAGCCGTGTTCGTAATTTGTAAAGTAAAAATTACACCGAAAATGACCTACTATATACATACTCTATTTTGCCAAACGCAGAGGATGTGTGATAATCAGGGCCACACAGAATCTGCAGCCACAGAATTTTTCTGCAGACAGACTTAGCACAAAAAGTTAGGAAATGTTTGGTAGATTATTTCTCTGTGGTAACAATGATTTTTGACAAATTGTATACCGTTGGAAAGCCTGTTTAGTTCAAAAGTTCAATTTTCAAATGGTGCCCATTTGTAAGGAACATGCATTTGTGGGATGAGCAGCAGCGTATGTGGGATGCACTGAAAAATTGGCCAAATCTTCTGTGCCATTGCCAAACAGGTTATTGTTTTGAGCTTCTGGTACACAAAGGTGCTGCCAGCTGGATTATAGGGTCAAAGTGTGGAGAATACACAAAGAACGCTATGCTGATTGCTGCACAGATAAGAGTAACACCTTTTGGTGGAGGCAGTGTGATGGTGTGGGGCGGCATCTCCCTCGCTGGGAAAACTAGGCTTGTCATCATTGGAGGCAATCTCAATGCAGAGAGATATAGAGATTCTGCAACCAGTGGCGATCCCATATCTCCACAGTCTGGGACCAAACTCTGTCCTCCAAGATGACCACGCTTGCCCCCACAGGGTGGGGTTTATCAGAGACTACCTCCAGGATGTGGGAGTGGAGAGGATGGATGGCCTGCCAGCAGTCCTGACCTCAACCCCATTCAACACTTGTGGGATCAGCTTGGGCGTGCTGTTGGTGCCAGAGTGACCAACACAACCACACTGGTTGACATGCCGGTTGAAGAATGGGATGCCATCCCACAGCAGAGGGTGACCAGGCTGGTGACCAGCATGAGGAGGAGGTGCCAGGCTGTTGTGGCTGTGTATGGTTCTTCCACACGCTACTGAGGCTCCTGGTTGTGAAATGAATAAATGGTTAAATTGCCAATATGTCTTGTTTCTTCAAACTTCAATCAGCCAATCCACCAAAAACCAAAAGAGTCAATGAAAGAATAAGCTGTTTGGCATCGGCAGAGAAGATTTGGCAAATTTTTCATGGGCGCAACCCACATACTCAGTGCTGCTGCTCATCCCACAAATGCATGTTCCTTACAAATGGGGCACCATTTGTAAGGGAACTATAAAGGCTTTCCAATGGTATAAGATTTATTGCCAAAAAGCATTGTTAGCACAGAGAAATAATCTACCAAACACATATTCCCTCACTTTTAGTGCTAAGTTTAGGTAGATACTTTATTAATCCCTAGGGAAATTTTAGGCATCCAGTAGCTTAGACAACCATAACAAAAAGTCCATTTCTCCCCTCCCCTTTTGTGTGGCATTGAAGAGCTGGATGGCCCTGGGGACAAATTACTCAACCTCAACCTGTCTGTAAAGCATGACAGTGACAGAAGTCAGCCAATGAACATGCTCCTCTGTTTGATGAACACGCTGTGTAGTGGGTGGTGGTCATTGTCCACGATTGCCAGCATCCTACTCATGGTCCGTTTCTCTGCAGTTGTTGTGCAGCTCGATGCCAACAACGGAGCCAGCTTTCCTTACCGTCTCTCTTCTTAATGCTGCCTCCCCAGTAGCCTGCCAAGCCAGCCCCACGTCCAGATGTTGGGTCTGGGAACTCACCATTGGCAGGGCTCAATCCAAGGGGCGGGATAAACGGTTGTCTTTCAAATTCCCTCTGCACGTAATAATATAGCGCTACAACCCATAGATAAAGTACAGGCCAAAAGTTTGGACACACCTTCTCCTTCAATGTGTTTCTTTATTTTCATGACTATTTACATTGTAGATTCTCACTGAAGGCATCAAAACTATGAATGAACACATATGGAATTATGTACTTAACAAAAAAGTGTGAAATAACTGAAAACATGTCTTATATTTTAGATTCTTCAAAGTAGCCACCCTTTGCTTTTTTTGATAACTCTGCAAACCCTTGGTGTTCTCTCAATGAGCTTCATGAGGTAGTCACCTGAAATGGTTTTACCTTCACAGGTGTGCCTTGTCAGGGTTAATTAGTGGAATTATTTCCCTTATTAATAAAAAAGTTTTCAGTTATTTCACACTTTTTTGTTAAGTACATAATTCCATATGTGTTCATTCATAGTTTTGATGCCTTCAGTGAGAATCTACAATGTAAACAGTCATGAAAATAAAAAGGAAACGCATTGAATGAGAAGGGGTGTCCAAACTTTTGGCCTGGACTGTATGTATATCTATGCTACAACCAATCAGAACAACGAAGAAGGTAGTGAAGCTAGTTGATAGATTCGACCTTTGCTGTATCCGGTCGGCAAAACTCTGAACACATCTTCCTTTTTTAAGAATGACTTCAGTGCCGCTCTTTGTTCTTTTCTCAATGAAAAGCTGAACTCCAAATCTTCCAGAAGACCTCTGTTCACCAGCAGCAGCCATAAGCCCCGCCCACCCACTCTATACACGATGTGATTTGGCCTGACCAAAATTAGTTTTTTCCAGCTCGCAAACCAACAGAGAGTTGCTAGACTGACCCTGGCTGCAAAATATATTTGCTGCCACTAGGGTGCATCTAGATTTCTAGACTATCTCCCCAGCACACCACAGCATAGAGCAGGACATTGGCCATTACTGACTGGTAAATCATCCAGAGGAGCTTACTACAGACATTGAATGACCTGATTTTAAACAACTTAAAATAAAACTCAAGATGTCAACACATATCCACCCAAAACAGGAAAAACTGTCTGCAAAATTCCACAGATTTCTATTCTGGATCACCGCTGAAATTGCTTCATATTTAGGCAGAAACATTGTTGTAAAGAAAAAAGATAATTGTTTTTGCTTGATTTGTTAAATTCTTTGATCGCTAAGGGACATTTTTGCTGACTTTTTTAGGGCTTTATGTCGACAAATGCAACAAAAAGCATAAAAAAATGTCGGAAAATGCAACAAAAATGTCAAAAGGGGGCAATTTAAATAATAAAGTGACAAATGTCTGAGAAAGCCATAAAGAAGTCTTAAAAAAAACATACGAAAATGACTACAGCAATGTAAAAAAAGCAACATGCAGTAATACAGTCAAAGATATTTGACTTTTTCAATGCAAGGAAAGCACGTCAATAAACTCTCCATGTCTGGCCCTTGGTGTGATTCTCTTTTTCCAGTGTGGCCCTCTGGGAAAATGAGTTTGACCCCCCTGGTCTAGACTGTTGCCGACGCATGACGCTCAATTTTTGTCGGCTAAACTCAACTGGAATGGGCGCTTAAACTACACTCACCTCACGGTGCTCTGTACCCAGCTCACAGTCACCTTTTTCTCAGCAAATGTAACTGTAAAGACTGCTAAACTTAACCGTTATGGGCCAGTGGTCGCTGTAATTTAGGAGGATATACGAATTGTTGTGCAGAAGTTCAGTGGCCTTTCTATCTATTTTATTTCTATGAATGAAGCACTTCGGGCTGCATGCTTGCATGAAAAAGTTAAAGTTATTAAGTTCCTGCTCCTCACTAATCTGTATTTTATTTGCCTTTTTTTTTACATGAAAAATAACACACACACACACAGACACACACACAGAGACACACAGACCAGATGTCAGCTCAATATTAATTTAGTTAAATTATAATTGTTCAGGCAGAACTACAGGCTGACTCGATGAAAATACACATAACGGTGAGTTATGGATTTTGTGTTATGTGCAGCGAGTGTGAAATAAATTGAAAGTGTTACCGTGGCATCAAGCGGAGTGTGCACCGCCGACAGGAACATAATGTACACACTTAAATCGTCCTTCTAACACGACTAGCAATTACAGACGCCCATTGAAGAAGCAGGACGATTCAATCAGGCAAAGTTGAGACTCCCATCCAGGGGTGGACCCGGGTTAATTAGTGTACTTGGCTTTAACCAAGCGTGCAGGATGCTGAAGGTTTGAAGGATAATGCTTGTTTAGATGCACGGAGTGTGCAGTGTCCACAGATAATGTCTTCATTAACTATTGATGCGCTCAAACACACAGGCAGATAGCCCCTGTATCTCCTCCAGCTTTACACTAACAACGTTCACGTTAATTCCAACCATGAGCCACCAGGGCTTAATTTGTTCCGGCACCTCCGGCACTTTTTTATTGGATCCGGCACCTCCTGTGTCACCAGGAAAAATGAATTGTCGTAGATTTTTAAAATCATTTGTTAGACAATTTCTGAAATAATTTGATTTGGAGTTTCTCGTTTGCATAGTACAAATGTTCCTTAATCGTTTGTATTCTTCCCAGTCAGCAGTGTATTTTGTACATCGAAATTTGTACCAAGCCCTATCCCTCTGTTTAAAGAGATTAATAAGGTCTCCATTTACCCACGGTAAGTGACTACCTTTAACCTTAACTGTGGTCCAAGGAGAATGCTTGTTTATAACATTCTGAAGCTCAGTATATAGAAAATTCCATGTATCATCAATAAATGGAATTAAATTGAGCCTGTACCAATTAATTTGTTGCAAATCATCAATAAATTGGTCACTATTGAAGAATTGAGTTTGCCTTATCTTGATAAATTTAGGAGGGAGACGTGGCTTCATAATTTTCCAAATACAATAAATCATGTGGTGATCACTAAAACAGTCTGGTAGAACCCCAGATTTAATTATTCTTTCAGGGTGAGAAACTAGGGCCCAATCCAAAAGAGATTTAGAGGTAAGAGTAAGTCTTGTGGGCTCAGTTATAAGTTGAGTCAAGTTTAAGCTATTAATCATATTTCTTTCAGTAAGTGCTGATGAATGAAGCCAATTAATGTTAAAGTCACCCATCAATATCATTTCCTTATTAGAAGCTAAGGAAGATGTAGTAGAAATCATATTTTTAATTGATTCAAGTTTAGGAGAGTTAGGCGGTCTATAAATATTTCCAATAATTAACTGCTTGTTTTCATGAAGAGTGATTTTAATAAACCTTCAAAATGTACAGGAATCTCATTAGGAACCATAAGATGAGAATTTAAATTTGATAATGCATAAGTGGCTACTCCACCTCCCCTCGTGCTTCTGTCCGATCTAAACAGTTTATAGTTGTCTATACTAATATCGGCGTCAGAGATGTTGCTGGTAAGCCAAGTTTCGGATAGCGTAATAATATTTTAAACAGTAACGTTAATACAGCGTGTCTACAACGTCTCTAGCAGCCGGAGGTCAGAGGCAGAGGGACAGTCACCGCAGCGTTAGCTAACGTTAGCTTCTTGTCTCATCTGGGGTCTGATAAACAGCAAATTCATCAAAGTCAGGTAGTCAGGATAAACTGTAGCTGTCATATTTCACCGGTCCCGCGGTTTTCATGTTCCACTTATTCAGCCTCAGAGGGGAGAGAGAGAGAGCAGCTGAGATCAGAGCAGACGGCTCATGTATAATTACGACTTTATGACATTTCATAAACGGCTGACTCGTCTATCTCCCCCTTTCTCCATCTCACTCGTCTGTACCTCTCCCTTTCTCCGTCTCGTTCGTCTGTTTTCACTCCCATTGTTTTCTACATGTATCGCTATCTTTTTAATCCAACTTTCTTTTCCTGTGTAACTTGCCTCTAACTCTCTCATCTGTCTGCTCTGTAGAGTCCCAATGTTTACCTCCCAGAATGCGAAGACTTCATTGGCTGAGTGGTTGTCACGTGTGATGGCTTAACTCACATGCAATTGGTCTGTGCGTTTACACATCAGCTAAACCACTACCGTAAAGAATACAAAAGCTGCGCATATTAAAATAGAAGCGCCTG
Source organism: Perca flavescens (assembly GCF_004354835.1). Classification (NCBI taxonomy): domain Eukaryota; kingdom Metazoa; phylum Chordata; class Actinopteri; order Perciformes; family Percidae; genus Perca; species Perca flavescens. The sequence goes on along the minus strand of NC_041345.1, from coordinate 969,386 downwards.
TCAGGTTTTAATTCATAATCTTTAGTTTTGGTCCGGATCCGGACCCCGGTCCGCCAGTTAGTGACCTATGCTCTACAAAAACAGACAAGTAAACATGCAAAAACATTAATTAAGTTTCAAGTCTTCTACAGCACATCATGACGTTCATTTACTAAATTACGGTCCCGTTTATTTTAAAACAGGGGATGCTTTAGGACCTGTCAGTCAGGACAGAGGCTTAGCGATGCTAACCTTGCTAACACTGTGGACATTAAAATAGACTTCAACTTGTTTTAGGCGGTTGTCCGTGTTCTCATCTTAATCTTTGACCCCTTTACTGTGTTTTCACTTCAGAAAAGTTAACTGGAACAGCCTAGAAATGCCTTATTCAGTGTTCTGCCAACCAAGCTAGCTAGCTAGCTAGCACAAGCATTAGCTCGTAACTTAAGGGAAAGTTTGCAGATTTCCTGTTCTGAGATCTGCCTTGAATTTCCCCTTGGGGATCAATACAGTGTCTGTCTGTCTGTCTGTCTGTCTGTCGATGTCCGCTGGATGACTCGCTTCAGAAGGGTTGAATATTGGCAACTGTCCCTCTTTAGCATTTAGCTTAGCACAGTTCTCCCCGCTTTCTAAGTTGTTGATTGTGTTGTTGTTGATATTGTGTTGAGTTGTGATTTTGACAAAAATTAAGTGGAAGAAAAAGCCTCATTCCCACCAGTTGCGGTTGCGTTGGCAGAGTACAGCACATGTGTCAAACTCAAGGCCACGCAGAAAGTGTTTTTTAAACTGCAATTACATGACATTCAAAGCAGAATTTGGCAAATTAACGACTCTGAAATTCCTCCAGAAGAACTCTTTTTATGACTTTTGTAGGGCTTCAGTAAAGAAAAATGTCTGAGAAAGCCACAAAAACATTGGAACAAACACAACAAAAATTTGCGAAAGAGCTCCCAAAATGTAAAAAGAAAAGTGATATGCAGTAACAAAAGCACGTCAACAATCTCTCCATGTCTGGCCCTTAGTAGGATCCTCTTTTTCCAGTGTGGCCCCTGGTGAAAATCAGTTTGACTCCCCTGATGTATACAAAGAACGGCACAGTAGAACCTGGTTATTCACCATACCGTGGTAAGACCATACCGTGGTGAGACCATACCGTGGTGAGACCATACCGTGGTGAGACCATACTGTGGTGGGACCATACGGTGGTAGGACCATACGGTGGTGGGACCATACGGTGGTGGGACCATACGGTGGTAGGACCATACCGTGGTGTGACCATACCGTGGTGTGACCATACCGTGGTAGGACCATACGGTGGTGGGACCATACGGTGGTGAGACCATACCGTGGTGAGACCATACCGTGGTAAGACCATACCGTGGTGTGACCATACGGTGGTAGGACCATACGGAGGTGGGACCATACCGTGGTAGGACCATACCGTGGTAGGACCATACCGTGGTGAGACTATACCGTGGTGAGACCATACTGTGGTGAGACCATACTGTGGTGAGACCATACTGTGGTGAGACCATACCGTGGTAGGACCATAACGTGGTGAGACCATACCGTGGTAGGACCATAACGTGGTGAGACCATATCGTGGTGAGACCATACCGTGGTAGGACCATAACGTGGTGAGACCATACTGTGGTGAGACCATACTGTGGTGAGACCATACCGTGGTGAGACCATACCGTGGTAGGACCATACCGTGGTAGGACCATACCGTGGTGAGACCATAACGTGGTGAGACCATATCGTGGTGAGACCATACCGTGGTAGGACCATAATGTGGTGAGACCATACCGTGGTGAGACCATAACGTGGTGAGACCATACCGTGGTAGGACCATAACGTGGTGAGACCATACTGTGGTGAGACCATACTGTGGTGAGACTATACCGTGGTGAGACTATACCGTGGTGAGACCATACTGTGGTGAGACCATACCGTGGTAGGACCATAACGTGGTGAGACCATACCGTGGTAGGACCATAACGTGGTGAGACCATAACGTGGTGAGACCATATCATGGTGAGACCATATCGTGGTGAGACCATACCGTGGTAGGACCATACCGTGGTGAGACCATACTGTGGTGAGACCATACCGTGGTAGGACCATAACGTGGTGAGACCATACCGTGGTAGGACCATACCGTGGTGAGACCATAACGTGGTGAGACCATAACGTGGTGAGACCATAACGTGGTGAGACCATAACGTGGTGAGACCATACCGTGGTAGGACCATAACGTGGTGAGACCATACTGTGGTGAGACTATACCGTGGTGAGACTATACCGTGGTGAGACCATACTGTGGTGAGACCATACCGTGGTAGGACCATAACGTGGTGAGACCATACTGTGGTGAGACCATACTGTGGTGAGACCATACTGTGGTGAGACCATACTGTGGTGAGACTATACCGTGGTGAGACCATACTGTGGTGAGACCATAACGTGGTGAGACCATACCGTGGTAGGACCATAACGTGGTGAGACCATACCGTGGTGAGACTATACTGTGGTGAGACCATACTGTGGTGAGACCATAACGTGGTAGGACCATAACGTGGTGAGACCATAACGTGGTGAGACCATAACGTGGTGAGACCATATCGTGGTGAGACCATATCGTGGTGAGACCATACCGTGGTAGGACCATACCGTGGTGAGACCATACTGTGGTGAGACCATACTGTGGTGAGACCATACCGTGGTAGGACCATACCGTGGTAGGACCATAACGTGGTAGAGACCATACCGTGGTGAGACCATACTGTGGTGAGACCATACCGTGGTAGGACCATACCGTGGTGAGACCATACCGTGGTGGGACCATACCGTGGTAGGACCATACCGTGGTAGGACCATACGGTGGTGGGACCATACGGTGGTGAGACCATACCGTGGTGAGACCATACCGTGGTAGGACCATACCGTGGTAGGACCATACCGTGGTGAGACCATACCGTGGTTACTGCTGTGCATGTAAACACACTGACTGTGTATCTACCCCTGCACCCTCCTCTCTCTTTCCTCTACCCTCTACCTTTCTCTCTCTCTCTCTGTCTTTCACTTGAACAAGCGCAAGGTACACACTGCTCTCTCGCCCATCACCCCACCCCCCCACCCCCAACCCCTCCACTCCTCCACACAACCTTTCACTTCTTGCATTATCTTTCCCGGAAATTGCATTTCCAGCACAGCCAGGGCCCCATTATGAAGAGGGAGCGACATGCTGTAACCTTTTTAAAAAGCCATTAGTGATGCACCTGCCCCCCCCCCCCCCCCATCCTTCACAGCACCCCCCCCTTCAGACCCCCACCAACACCAACCCTTACCCTGCATACAACTCTGCTTCTCCCTTGTGTCACCCTCCCTGACCACTCCCCACCCTTATGGCAGCTGTAATGTTATTAGTGTCTTTCTACAGCCATTACTCGGCTGGTTGGCCCCTCCCTCAGATGAATGAGGAGCAGATGCATGGGCAATGTGTGCAGCGATAAGTGTGCAAAGGGTCAGGTGTAAAGGAAGGTTTGTAGGGAGAGGACAGGATGGATGGATGGATGGAGAGGGGGAATAAAGATGAATGCATGGAGTAAAAATGCGAGGAACGACAGCAAGAGTGGAGAAGGCAGAGCGATCGATAAAGGTAAACAATGAACTGTCTGTCTCTCCATCCCTGCTCCCTCTTTCAGGCCCCCTTATCTAAACATAAACAGCAACTGTAACACCAGACCTGGGTATCGCACTTGGCACACACAAATATGTAAACACACACAGCATAACCCACACACACACAATAACCCACACATACACACACACACACACACACACACACACACAGAATATAACCCACACATACATAGCATAACCCACATACACACAGCATAACCCACACACACACAATAACACACACACACACACACACACACACACACATACACACACACACACACACACACACAGCATAACCCACATATACATAGTATAACCCACACACACACACACAGCATAACCCACACATACACAGCATAACACACACATACACAGCATAACACACACATACACAGCATAACCCACACACATACACAGCATAACCCACACACATACACAGCATAACCCACACATACACAGTATAACCCACACACATACACAGTATAACCCACACATACACAGCATAACCCACACACACACACAGCATAACCCACACATACACAGCATAACACACACATACACAGCATAACCCACACACATACACAGCATAACCCACACATACACAGTATAACCCACACATACACAGCATAACCCACACACACACACAGCATAACCCACACACACACACAGCATAACCCACATATACACAGTATAACCCACACACATACACAGCATAACCCACACATACACAGCATAACCTACACACATACACAGTATAACCCACACATACACAGCATAACCTACACACATACACAGTATAACCCACACATACACAGCAATACCACACATACACACAGAGCAACAGCAACTCAATACACAGTCAGTAGTGAGCCTGTTGGATCGTAGGAGCACTATTGTTGTTTTACTGTCATGTAGTGTTGTAGTTGTAGAGAGAGAGAGAGAGAGAGAGAGAGAAAATTCAATTGCATGGGCAGGTTCCAGGAAGTGGATAGTGAGAGATAGAGGAGGAGGTTAAGAAAGTATTTTTCATCTTATTCCAATGTACGCATTACAACAAGAGTGGATATCTTTAAGTTTTTCATACAATTGAACCATCAATATTAAAGGTCCCATGAAATGTTGCTCTTTGGATGCTTTTATATAGACCTTAGTGGTCCCCTAATACTGTATCTGAAGTCTCTTTATATAGACCTTAGTGGTACCCTAATACTGTATCTGAAGTCTCTTTTATATAGACCTTAGTGGTCCCCTGATACTGTATCTGAAGTCTCTTTTATATAGACCTTAGTGGTCCCCTAATACTGTATCTGAAGTCTCTTTTATATAGACCTTAGTGGTCCCCTAATACTGTATCTGAAGTCTCTTTTATATAGACCTTAGTAGTCCCCTAATACTGTATCTGTAGTCTCTTTTATATAGACCTTAGTGGTCCCCTAATACTGTATCTGAAGTCTCTTTTATATAGACCTTAGTAGTCCCCTAATACTGTATCTGTAGTCTCTTTTATATAGACCTTAGTGGTCCCCTAATACTGTATCTGAAGTCTCTTTTATATAGACCTTAGTAGTCCCCTAATACTGTATCTGTAGTCTCTTTTATATAGACCTTAGTGGTCCCCTAATACTGTATCTGAAGTCTCTTTTATATAGACCTTAGTGGTCCACTAATACTGTATCTGAAGTCTCTTTCCCGAAATTCAGCCTGGGTGCAGAATTACAGCCACTAGAGCCAGTCCCACAATGAGCTTTCCTTAGGAAGTGCCATTTCTGTGAGAGGGGGGGGGCTTGACCAACTCTTACTTTGCTCGTTTGAAAGCCATGATGTCTCTCTCTCTCTCTCTAATGGGTGGCCCAATTCTCTGGGTGGGCAAAGCAGAAAAAGGGGAGGTAACCTTTCCCCTTATGACCTCATAAAGAGAAGATTCCTGATCGGCCCATCTGAGCTTTCATTTTCTCAAAGGCAGAGCAGGATACCCAGGGCTCAGTTTACACCTATCACCATTTCTACCCACTGGGGGGCCAAAGGCAGGCTGTGGGAACGCATATTAATGTTAAAAAATCTGCACGGCTTTCTACGTCACTAGCCGAGACGAGGGAGCTAGGGGGCTAACCGTTAGCATGCTAGATTGTTCTCAATGGAAAAACACTGCTACAACACACACTAGTTCACCCTAATCTCCAAAAGAACTACTTCCATGTCCCTGTTCTGCAGGTATTCAACGCAAAGCTGGAATTGTGTCCTCGTTTAGAAGAAGTCTCCCAGCTAATCCCGCCTTGTACGGACTGAAGTTAGAGAAACAGCTAGCTAGCTCATGTAGTCCTTACCTAGCATGTAGTCTTACCTAGCTACTGAGCATGTAGTCTTACCTAGCTACTGAGCATGTAGTCTTACCTAGCTACTGAGCATGTAGTCTTACCTAGCTACTGAGCTTACCTAGCTACTGAGCATGTAGTCTTACCTAGCTACTGAGCATGTAGTCCTTACCTAGCTACTGAGCATGTGCAACTGACAACAAAGATGTTACAGAAATTGAGATGTCTCACTGTGTAGCTAAAACAGAGACCTGAACACAGGGTGAAAAGAGGAGCTGCAGCAATGTGCAGTTCAACAAAATATGGTCTTTTTTGATAATTCAAACATTTAAATCTATTCTGGTATAACCTTAAAATACAATTATGAACCTGGAATAGAGCATAATATGGACACTTTAATCAAATAATTTTTTCATTTATTTCATCGCATGAAATTGCATAAATATCCCGTATATTCCATCACATTTTTTAAGAAAACGTGCCGCATAATCAAGGATTTTCTCCCGCAACAATCACAAGAAAACTACATTTTTGTGGAAGGACTGTATAATCAGCGCCATGCAGCAAACAGCAGAGCCTGCGAGCCCCGATGCATGCAGCAGCTGTATCTTAACTGTACTGTACGAGCCTACACAGACTGACTGTCAATGTGATGGAGGTGCTGCACTACGCTGAGGCATCGCAGGGAAACCCACGGGACACAAATCCATGAATGCAACCCACTGTATATTTTATGATTCTCTGCCCACTTCATAAAGAATCACACAGGAGTATGTTCATTAAAGTAATTATTGACAGGAAGGTGTGGTGAATTATGATAATATCTCAAAAGTCTGTTTATCCGTGCTGCTAACGTTATCCTTCTGCTCGGCTTCATATCGATCAGAACGGTGTGAGATGTTGACCAAGGGTTACATGATCTGTGATGTCTCCTTCGTACAAATCCCCTCTGCCTGTCTGTCTCTCTGTTTTACTGCCTGTCTGTCTCTCTGTTTTATTGTCTATCTGTCACTCTGGTTTACTGTCTATCTGTCTCTCTGTTTTATTGTCTATCTGTCTCTCTGGTTGTCTGTCTGTCTCTCTGTTTTACTGTCTGTCTCTCTGTTTTACTGTCTGTCTGTCTCTCTGTTTTATTGTCTGTCTGTCTGTTTTACTGTCTGTCTCTCTGTTTTATTGTCTGTCTGTCTCTGTCTTACTGTCTCTGTTTTACTGTCTCTCTATATTACTGTCTCTCTGTCTGTCTCTCTTGCTGTCTCTCTATCTTACTGTCTCTCTGTCTGTCTGTCTCTCTCTGTCTCTCTGTCTGTCTGTCTCTCGCTGTCTCTCTATCTTACTGTCTCTCTGTCTGTCTCTCTGTCTTACTATCTGTCTGTCTTAATGTCTGTCTGTCTGTCTGTCCCTCTGTCTGTATACATCGATTCAATGATCCAATCATCGATTCAAAGTGAAAAAATCTATATACCCTTGATTTTTTTTAAGATTAAAAATCACACTTTATACTTCTTATTTTTATTAAAAGAAGTTTGTTTTTCATTTTAATATCTGGAGCTCTTTCAAAAATAATCTATCAAGTCATCAAATCATCAAATCATATTTAAGTTGCTTTTCTGAGTTGATGTAAATGTTACGGATTGTGTTAAATGGGCATTAATGGAACTGTCTCGTTCGATTGCAGGCCCTGTCTGTCTGTCTGTCTGTCTGTCTGTCTGTCTGTCTGTCTGCCTGCCTGTCTGAGGCTTCTGATGAGAAAGAGAGAGAGAAAACTGTCTCCATCTAACCCCATCAACCCCATCCTCTCTTCCTCTTCTCTCCAGACACTGACACCAAATCCCCCAACAGACGCCCAGCTGATCGATACCATGACATCATCAGTGGGCTGTGGGCAAGGTGCTGAACTGAAAAACACACACATTTACACACACACACACACACACACACACACACACACACACACACACACACACACACACACACACACACATTAGGACCTGAGGGATGGTCCCAAGCTGAGTTTCCTCTTATCCCGTTCCGGCCCGTATAACCCCGGCCTGCCTGCTAATGCTGCTGTAGTAAATCTGACTGATGACAGGCCCAGGACCTCACACACACACACACACACACACACACACACACACACACACACACACACACACACACACACACACAGCACGCTAATAGACAATGAGGACATTCCCCTTGAGTGAGCTGTTGAGATGAGGCCAAGCTGACAGGTCGAAGTACAGTCGAGACAAAGCGATGCACTCGGAGACTGTTGAACCGTGCTGCAGCTGTCATATTTACACTGTTTCACCCCACTCATCAGGATAAATGACAAACAAATAGACCCCGGCACAAACGTTGGCTTACAATGACTTCCAGGTAGAAAACTCCTGCATCTTGTACATACGATTTTGCAACGCTGAGCAAACGGGGAAGAGGAACAGCTGGCTATGCTCTCATCTCCTTCATCTAAAATGCATGTTTGACGCTTTCATATGTCATAATGTCAGCGAGTACTTTGTACTCTGGATTCTTCAGGAATAAGTAATAAGTTCAAGCATGGGAACATTTCCATTTTATATTATATAGGCCTTAGTGGTCCCCTAATACTGTATCTGAATTCTCTTTTATATAGACCTTAGTGGTCCCCTAATACTGTATCTGAAGTCTCTTTTATATAGACCTTAGTGGTCCCCTAATACTGTATCTGAAGTCTCTTTTATATAGACCTTAGTGGTCCCCTAATACTGTATCTGAAGTCTCTTTTATATAGACCTTAGTGGTCCCCTAATACTGTATCTGAAGTCTCTTTTATATAGACCTTAGTGGTCCCCTAATACTGTATCTGAAGTCTCTTTTATATAGACCTTAGTGGTCTCCTAATACTGTATCTGTAGTCTCTTTTATATAGACCTTAGTGGTCCCCTAATACTGTATCTGAAGTCTCTTTTATATAGACCTTAGTGGTCCCCTAATACTGTATCTGAAGTCTCTTTTATATAGACCTTAGTGGTCTCCTAATACTGTATCTGTAGTCTCTTTTATATAGACCTTAGTGGTCCCCTAATACTGTATCTGAAGTCTCTTTTATATAGACCTTGGTGGTCCCCTAATACTGTATCTGAAGTCTCTTTTATATAGACCTTAGTGGTCCCCTAATACTGTATCTGAAGTCTCTTTATATAGACCTTAGTGGTCCCCTAATACTGTATCTGAAGTCTCTTTTATATAGACCTTATTGGTCCTCTAATACTGTATCTGAAGTCTCATTATATAGACCTTAGTGGTCCCCTAATACTGTATCTGAAGTCTCATTATATAGACCTTAGTGGTCCCCTAATACTTTATCTGAATATGCCCATATGTTGTGTCTCTGGTGCTTCCACACTCA